>NC_084758.1:3328729-3391229 GCF_033978785.1 Entelurus aequoreus
GTGAATACGGTCTATTATACAGCATTATTCACATGTGAATAATATAAATACAGTCTATTATACAGCATTATTCACATGTGAATAATATAAACACAGTCTATTATTCACATGTGAATAATGTAAATACAGTCTATTATACAGCATTATTCACATGTGAATAATATAAACACAGTCTATTATACAGCATTATTCACATGTGAATAATGTAAATACAGTCTATTATACAGCATTATTCACATGCGAATAATATTAATACAGTCTATTATACAGCATTATTCACATGTGAATAATATAAATACAGTCTATTATACAGCATTATTCACATGTGAATAATGTAAATACAGTCTATTATACAGCATTAATCACATGTGAATAACATAAATACAGTCTATTATACAGCATTATTCACATGTGAATAATATTAATACAGTCTATTATACAGCATTATTCACATGTGAATAATATTAATACAGTCTATTATACATAGGGATGATGTTTGATAAGAAATTATCGAGTTCGATTCTATTATCGAATCCTCTTATCGAACCGATTCCTTATCGATTCTCTTATGGAGTCCAGATAGGTTGTTGTATATGGAAAAAAACACACAATATTTGGTTTAAAAAAAGCTCACTTTTATTATATAAGAAAATAATTTAATCTAATAAATAAATAAATAATGACTGTTACCACCCCTAAAAAAATAAAATGAAATAAATAAATATTGACTGTTGTTACCCAAAGTATATTAAGTGGGATTTTTTCAGAAAAACAAATATATACAGTAACACAAAAACAAGCTGTCTCTGTGATCACTATAGGTGTATAAATAATAATATAGTTTTAAATAAAATCAGTCCCTTGGGCACAAAACTGAAAATAATACAGCTTTCCAAAAAGTGCATTTTTGCTGCTATTTGACATAACTGTTTGTTATGACGCTTTGACATTTTTGGACTTTATTTCTTTATTGAAAGAAAATTCTATGAAGAGAAAAGTTCTTTGCAAATGTGGATATAATATGCTAAAAAAATGAAAAGTTAAAGCTAAAAAAAGAAATACACTTTGAGTTAACATTATTTCTTTATAGGGGGAAAGATGTTATGAGCTAGGGAATATAACAACTACACTACCCAGCATGCAACGGGAGTGACGAGCCCCAAAAAGTGTTGTTGCATATCGTCACCCGGCAGCTAAGAATGAGCACGCTGTGAAAGTAAACGTCAAGAACTCAGCCAACACGCCTCATCTGCATTATTTATAATTAGACAGACAACACATATAAAGTGTGATTTTGTTTTGTTTACAAGGAAAGAAAAACGAAAGTTAAAAAAGGGAGATGTCATATATGTTGTATGTATATGTATGTGCTGCGGTTGTTTTAAGAACGTTGTGACAGCTGCCGTAAAGGAGGTGCGTTGCTAGCCTGGTTGCTATGTTTCCGGTTGGTCGTAAAAGTGTTGGTCATGAGTTTGTACCCTGCTCAAATCTCTCAGTAAAGTTATTTATTGGATTATACCTTTTGTTTTGAACTTTATTACACCTTGGAGCGCTTTTTCCCGTCCATTTTTTTCCTGCTTTCGCTATCTGTGCCTAATGACTGAGCTACGTGACGCCATTTTTTGTGATGTCTCACGGAGCATTTCTGGTCGGGACGGGATTCGTTCCCAGGGATTCGAATAAAGAACCAACTCTTTTTCTTTACTATAGTGGTCTCGATAACGGGTACCGGTTCTCAAAAAGGGATTTGAGTCCGAGGACTCGGTTCTTTTCTTATCGAACAACCGAGAAAACCGGTTTCGAGTATCATCCCTAATTATACAGCATTATTCACATGTGAATAACATAAATACAGTCTATTATACAGCATTATTATGTGGGCTCTGTACCGAGGGTGTCGTTGTGGCTTGTGCAGCCCTTTGAGACACTTGTGATTTAGGGCTATATGAATAAACATTGATTGATTCACATGTGAATAATATAAATACAGTCTATTATACAGCATTATTCACATGTGAATAATATAAATACAGTTAACAATTAACATTTACATTTAGATTAAACATTTTAATTTGACATGAATATTTAACATTCGTATTTTAGTTCAGTTTATTTCTAACATTCGAACAATACGATGACAATGTGTTGCGTCACATATTTCAAGTTGTTTCATTACAACACGTCTGAAAAGGAGTAGGAAGAAGCAGAGCTTATTTGATCCTATCCCTTTTCATATCATAGCAGTTGTATTCCATTTATTTGTTCTCTGTTTGTAACAGAACAGTGAATATCTAACATTCATATTTACCATTTAGATTTAACATTTATATTTAACAATCATATTTGACATTTATGTTTAACATTCAAATTCAATGTTTAGATTTAACATTTAGGCTTAGATTTACCATGTAGATTTAACATTTATAACAATTAAATTTAGATTTAACATTCAAATTTAAAACATTTATCATTTGGATTTGAAATTTTTATTAAACATTTATATTTAATGTTTAGATTCAACATTTAGATTTAATGTTTAGATTCAACATTTAGATTTAAAGTTCATATTTAACATTTAGATTTAACATTCAAATTTAACATTTATTGTTAACATTCATATTTAACAGATATGTTTAACATTTAAATTTAACATTTTGATTTAACATTTATAATATTTAACATTTAAATTTAGATTTAACATAAACATTTTACATTTGGATTTCACATTTAGAGTTAACATTTTTATTTGACATTTATGTTTAATGTTCAGATTTAACATTTAGGTTTAGATTTACCATGTAGATTTAACATTTATAATATTTAAATTTAGATTTAACATTAAAATTTAACATTGAAAATATTTATCATTTGGATTTGACATTTAGAGGTAACATGTTTATTTAACATTTATATTTAATGTTTGTATTTAACATTTAGATTTAAAGTTCATATTTAACATTTAGATTTAACATTCAAATTTAACATTTGTTTTTAACATTCATATTTAACATTTGTTTAACATTCAAATTTAACATTTATTTTTAACATTTATGTTTAACATTTAAATGTAACATTTAGAATTAACATTTATAATATTTAACATTTAAATTTAGATTTAACAGTAACATTTAAGATTTGGATCTAGAGTTAACATTGTTATTTTACATTTATATTTAATGTTTAGATTTAACATTTAGATTTAAAGTTCATGTTTAACATTTAGGTTTAACATTTAGATTTATCGTTCAAATTTAACATTTATATTTAACATTTAAATTTAGATTCAACATTTTGATTTTACATTTAGAGTAACATTAGTATTTACCATTTATATTTAATTTTTTACATTTAAGATGTAGATTAAAAGTTCATGTTTAACATTTAGATTTAACATTTGGATTCAATATTTAAATGTAACTTATGTTTGATATTTATATTTCATTTGAATGTAATACTTAGCTTCAACATTTAGATTTGATATTTAGATTTTTGACATCTTTGAGCGTGTTGGCGTTTAGGTTCAACATTTATATTTCACATTTAGATTCAACATTTATGTTTAGGTTGTTTAACACTTGAAATCAACATTCATATTTAACATTTAGGATTTGAAATGTATATTTCACATTTAGATTTAACACTTGTACATAACATTTATATGTAACATTTAGGTCCCACATTTAGATTTAACATCCATATTTAACATTTACATTTGACATTTATATTTAGGATATATTTTTAGATTCAACACTTCTACATAACCTTTATATTTCACATTTGGATTTTAATTTTAAATTCATTATTTAGCTTGACCTTTTTGACATGTATATTTACAAAGTAGTAATAATTCATTATAAAGCCAATATTTTCTTGGCTAAAGCATAAAAAAGCAGTTTATGACTTTCTAAATATCTTTTTTAACATTTTAGACAGCAACTTAGACACTCAACAAAGTGACAAAGTAATCTTGTTGTCACTCTTTTTTTTAAATAACTGCATTGAATTGATTAAATGAGATTACATTGTTTTAGATTAGAGCTAAATATATTTAATTAAATTATATAAATTTAACATTAGGCTGGAGTTTTTATTTTATTTTAAATTAGATTACCGTAATTTCCGGACTATAAGCCGCTACTTTTTCCCCTCGTTCTGGTCCCTGCGGCTTATACAAGGGTGCGGCTTATTTACGGCCTGTTCTTCTCCGACACCGACGAAGAGGATTTCGGTGGTTTTAGTACGCAGGAGGAAGACGATGACACATTGATTAAAGACTGACTTTTCATGGCTGGTTATTTTGATAACGTACAGGCGAGCACTTTGTATTACTTTGCACCGTTGTATTATTTGTACTCTGCATGAATGCTGTTCGCCATGTCAAAGATGTGAAAGTTTGATTGAATGATTGAAAGATTTATTGTTAATAAATGGGACGCTTTGTGTTCCCAAACAGTCATCTCTGTCCCGACAATCCCCTCCGTGGTAGCAGGAACCCCTATATACTACGCTAATTACACATCAAAACCCTGCGGCTTATAGTCGGGTGCGGCTTATATATGGAGCAATCTGTATTTTCCCCTAAATTTAGCTGGTGCGGCTTATAGTCGGGTGCGGCTTATAGTCCGGAAATTACTGTAGATTGGATTAGGAAAAAATAAATGATAATATTTAAAATATTTTATAAATAACATGAATAAATCAAATTAATTATGTATTTATTTATTTTATTTACTCATTTTATTTACATATTTATTTATTTTATATTTTATTATTGTTAGCATATTTTATTATATTATTATAATAGTACTAGTATTAGTTGCATTATTTACATTGTTATATTCAACACTTTCATTAATGTCTTTAATTACAATAGTCACATGTTAATTATATTAATCACTTTACCAACATTAATTACTTTATGTAACATTAATTACTTGATGTAAATGATCATAAATTATCTTAATTATCACTGAGTGATACCTACAGTGGTACATATATACAGTGGGGAAGGGATTCATACAGACTTGTTCCTGGGTGGATCTCGTATATATATATATATATATATATATATATATATATATATATATATATATATATATATATATATATATATATATGTGTGTGTGTGTGTGTTCCACTGTAGGTATCACTTAGTAGTGTAAATAAGGAAGTAACTATAGTACAAAGTAACTGCCTGAGGCCGAGCCAATCAGGGGCCACGATACTGAACCGTGTTTGATGGAGTGGCCACTAATACGCTGAACCCCCCCCTCAGGTGAGCTGTTCACCCTGGCGGTGCTGGACAGGGAGACACAGTCCCAGTGCAGCGTGGCGGTGAGGGCCACGGACGGCGGGGGGAACTGGTGCCAGGCGGACATCTTGCTGAACATCCAGGACACCAACGACAACCCGCCGCACTTCTCCTCCGCCCGCTACCAGGTCACCGTCTTCGACAACACCACCGTGCGCACGCCCGTCGCCGCCCTCTACGCCAAAGACCCGGACGCAGGTAGGCCACTTGAACCTGAGAACCAGGACCGGGTCTGGATTTGTTGACAACACGCCTTGAAAAGGTGCTTTCAGGTTCTTGATGACAAGGCCTGTGGTTGTTAGTCCAATGTGTTCATTGTAACACACCTGGCTCTTCTTGCCCCGCCCACCTCATTCCACATGTGTGTGTGTATGTGTGTGCGTGCGTGCGTGCGTGTGTGTGCGTGGGTGTGTGTTTTGTGAAATTCCTAGTAATTCTTATGAGTCACTTCTTCTTGTTCATTCTTGTCGTCAATGAGCCTCAGTTTCACTTCAGTGTGTTTCAACACTGAAACCTAATTATTGCACGCACGCACGCACACGCACACACACACACACACACACACACACACACACACACACACACACACACACACACTAAAACAGGTGAGTCTTTACTTGAATTGAGAGGTACAACATAAAATACACATGTTTGCTAACGAATGCTTCTTGGCAGCTCATTTTTCCATTTAAAACAAAGGCCACGTCAATTTAAAGTGGCCTTCCACGTCATTTGTATCGGTCCACCACATAATTTTAATGTGGCCTTTCACATCATTTAATGTGGTGCGCCACGTCATTTTAATGTGGCCTTCCCCATCATTTAAAGTGGTCCGCCACATAATTTTACCGTGGCCTTCCACATCATTTAAGATGGTCCACCACATAATTTTAAAATGGCTTTCCAAGTCATTTAACATGGTCCGCTACATCATTTTTAAAGGGGCCATCCACATAATTTAATGTGGCCCGCCACGTCATTTTCAGGTGGCCCATCCCATTATTTTAACATAACATGCCACATAATTTAAAGTTGTCCGCCACGTCATTTAATTTGGCCCCCCACGTCAATTTTCAGTGGCCTTCCACGGTCTGCCACATCATTTAAACTGGCCTTCCATGTCATTTAATGTGGTCCTCCACATCATTTTTAAAATGGCCACTTCATTTTCGAGTGGCCCATCCCATGATTTTAACACAGCATGCCAGATCATTTTACGTGGTCTGCCATGTCATTTAAAGTGGTCCGCGACATCATTTAATTTGGCCCTTCACATCATTTAATGTGGCCTTCCTTGTCATTTAAAGTGGTCCACCACTTCATTTTAATGTGGCCTTCAACGTCATTTAAAAGGGTCCGCCACATAATTTTAAAATGGCCTTCCACGTGCTCCGCCACATCATTTTCAAGTGGCCCATCCCATAATTTTAACACATCATGTCACATCATTTTACGTGGTCTGCCACGTCATTTAAAGTGGGCTGCTACATCATTTTTAAAGTGGCCATCCATGTCATTTAAAGTGGTCCGCCACATCATTTAATTCCGCCCTTCACATCCTTTTAATGTGGCCTTACACATCATTTAAGGTGGCCTTCCTTGTCATTTAAAGTGGTTCGCCATATAATTTCACACTGGCCTTCCACGTCATTTAAAGTGGTCCGCCACATCATTTTCAAGTGGCCCATACCATCATTTTAACATAGCATGCCACATAATTTTTAAGTGGCCCATACCATAATTTTAACATAGCATTTCACATCATTTTACGTGGTCGGCCACAACATTTGCTTGGTCTGCCACATCATTTAAAGTCGCCTTCCACATCATTTATAGTGGCCCACCACTTTACATGAAGTGGAATGTTCTGCACGTAGTTACAGTCTGATCTTCCAAGCATTTACTTTGGTATTTGGTGTCAGTTGTCTTGGTAGATGTTGCAAAATCCCCAGCTTGCAACTGAAGCCAGTCAATTTGTGCTCAGGTGTAAACTCTGAGGTGAGGTATTCCCTCCTGGCGGGCGACGGCGGTTACTTCTCCTTGGACCAGATGTCTGGCATCCTGCGCCTGGAGCGACCCCTGACCCCCGACACGCCGTCCAGTCTGGAGCTGAAGGTGAAGGCCACCGACCGCGGCCTCCCCCGGCAACTCTTCTCCGTCGCCACGGTGACGGTGGACGTGGTGTCTCTGGAAGACTACCAGCCCATCTTCCTGAGCAGCGACTACACCGCCCAGATCCCTGAGTCTCTGTCCGTGGGCTCCGAGGTGCTGAGGGTGTCGGCCCTCACCAGAGAAGACTCGGGGCCGGACGCCGTTGTCTATCGCATCCTGTCGGGGAACCAGGACGGACGCTTCCTGTTGGAGCCTAAAACTGGTAAGAAGCACCTCAACCTAGTTTTATTTAGCTGGAGCCTATCCCAGCTGACTAGTTTTATTTAGCTGGAGCCTATCCCAGCAGACTTTGTGTACTGTTTTTACACATATTTTTTAAATTACATTTTCAAACACAGTATTTTATATTCAGTGTAAAACTAAAATAAGCGTATAAAATTTACCAAATTTGCCACAAGTGAGTTTTAAAGCAACACATATTTCTGCACTGAAATTCTCTACAATAATTTTTTTTGCACATATTTTTTAATTTAATTTTAAAACAGTGTTTTAAATTCAGTGTAAAAAAAATAATGTATAAAAATTACCACATTTTGCCACAAGTGAGTTTTGAAGCAACACATTTTTATATACTTTTTTTTTTTTTTTTTACACTGAATTTTAAAACAATGTATTTTAACAAACCACATTTTTAAACACAAGCTTTTTGCTCACAACATTTTCTTTCATGAATAATTGAATGTAAAAAAAAAAAAACGTGTGATGTGTTATGTTTTTTGATGTGTTTCTTTCCCGGGTGCTGCTGAGTTGCCTCTCGGCAGGAAAACAAGCAGAGTGGAATTCACACTTGAAACCGTATTTGTCGCTCCAAGGCAGCCTCTTTATTCTCTCATTGATTTATGCTAATAATACTTCTCATTGCATTGTGACGCTGCATAATATTGTTCCGGCACAGGATGCTGCTGTAAGCACACCTGCTGGTGATTGTGTCTTTAAAAGCACAACATTGTATTGCTCCGACCCAGCAGGCACCAGACATTGATACAACCTTCATTATACGTACGTTTCCTTTAAAATTCACCTTGCAAAATACTTGTATTTGTACATTGAGACAACGTTGGTGTCCAACATCGGATCCACGTCGTTGGTTGGGAAATAACCACATTTCCATGGTCAAATCAAGGTCAGACTGCAACATTGATTACACTTTGTTAAAATGCATTTTGTTTCAACGTCGTATTTGTGTTGTAGAATATTGGTTAGGAAATAATCAAATTTCAACGGTCAAATCAACGTCAGAACATAATTTTAATATTAATATTAAAACAAATGAAATAAAGTAATTGTAAAAAAAGGGGCCAAAAAAGTAAAATAAATAAAAGAAAATTAAAAATTTTAAAAAGTGGCCAAAAAAAAAGTTTAATAAATAAAATAAAATTATTGTAAAAGTTGTTAAAAAGTAAAATAAATGTTTATTTTTTCTAAAGTGGCCAAAAAAGTTAAATAAAATATATATGTATTTATTTTTTTATTTTTTTTTAAGTGGCCAAAAAAAGTAAAATACTTAAAATAAAATAATTGTTAAAAAGTGGCCCAAAAAGTAAAATAAATGAAATATATATTTTTGTTTTAAGCTGGCCCAAAAAAAAGTTTAATTCATTAAAAAAAATGAATTGTCAAAAAGTAAAATAAATAAAAATGTTTGTTTGTTTTTTTTGTTTTTTAAAGTGACCAAAAAAAAAAAGTAAAATATATACAATGAAATAGTTGT
This sequence comes from Entelurus aequoreus, assembly GCF_033978785.1. Lineage (NCBI taxonomy): Eukaryota > Metazoa > Chordata > Actinopteri > Syngnathiformes > Syngnathidae > Entelurus > Entelurus aequoreus. The sequence continues at coordinate 3,337,924 of NC_084758.1, forward strand.
AAAACACAAAAAAGTACCCCGGGCCAGGCCAAGGACCAGAATGGGGGATTACTTCTCCTCTCTGGGGGTCTCTGCTGGAGCTGTTGTCCCCGCGACCCGATTCCGGATAAGCGGTTGAAGATGGATGGAAAAAAAGTGGCCAAAAAAGTAAAAATAGATCAAATGAAAAAATTAAAATAAAAAAAAGTGTCCGAAAACAAAAAATCCATTGAAAATTCCTGGGGTGGATTTTTCTTGTGAGGCCCCCTGGTGGTCATGTGGGGAATGTATAACGGACAAAAACTGGTCACACACACACACACACACACACACACACACTAACCTCTAATATTAAAACTTTAAGGACGTTGTCACGGAAGTAAACAAGGTAGGACAAGCGGTAGAAAAAAAAAAAAATATATATATATATAGAGATACACACACAGTTCCAAGTTGAATACATGAATAGAGTGCATAGTTTATTTGGAGGAGGTAAAACCAAAATAACGAGCGTGTGCCCCCGCAGGCCTGCTGACCCTCGCCGCCCCGCTGGACTTTGAAGTTTCCCGGGAGTTCTACGTGTCTGTGGAGGGCAGGCGAGGACGCTCGACCCTGGCCGACATCACCACAGTGGTGGTCAACGTCACCGACGTCAACGACAACGCGCCTGTTTTTGGGCGGGGCGACTACAGCGCCGAAATATCCGAAGAGGACGCACCAGGAAGCCTGGTGATGAAGGTGAGGCCACACCCCAGAAAACTTGCTCCTAGTCTGAGGTCGTCTTTCATTAAATCACAAGTATGGAGCTCTCCAGTCTAATGATGTCATCTTTTTGGTTATTCTAACTTGGGAGAATAAGGGATTTGTTGTGAGTTTAGATGGAAAAATGGTAAAAAAAAAGATTGAGTCAGAACTTGCGGGGAAACCTGGAAAGAAGAGAAGATGAAGTTGAGCCGCGAGTGTTCTATTTTGCGTCCTCTTCTACTGATGTTTTCCTCAAAATGCTGATAGTAAGTAAATTAAGTACATTTTTATTCATAAAGCACTTTTCAATGATAAACATGTATTTAAACTAAAACCAATCAGGTTGTTGGCGTGACCCCAGGATATATATATATACCTGTATATATATATATGCACATATATATGCAAAATAAAATAATTGTAAAAAAGTGGCCAAAAAAAAGTAAATAAAATAAGATAATTGTAAAAAAAAAAAAAAAAGTGGCCAAAAAGGTAAAATAAATAAATGTGTATATATATATATATATATATATATATATATATATATATATATATATATATATATATATATATATATATATATATATATATATATATATATATATATATTTATTTTTTATTTTTTTTAAAGTGGCCAAAAAAGTTAAATAAATAAAATAAAATAATTGTAATAATAGTGGCCAAAAAAAGTAAAATTATATATATATATATATATATATATATATATATATATATATATATATATATATATATATATATATATATATATACTGTATAAATAAAATAAAATAATTGTTATAAAAAAAAAGTGGCCAAAAAGTTGTTTTTTTTTTATTTATTTTTTAAATGGCCCTAAAAAAGTAAAATAAATAAAATAAAATACTTGTAAATAAAAAAAAGTGGCCAACAAAAAGTTAAATAAATAAAAGAAAATAATTGTAAAAATAAAAAAAAGTGGCCAAAAAAAAAGTTAAATAAATAAAAGAAAATAATTGTAAAAAAAAAAAGTGGCCAAAAAAGTTAAATACATTTTTTTTTTAAAGTATTTATTTTTAAAGTATCCCAAAAAAAGTAAAGTACTAGTTTTTTTAAAGTGGCCAAAAAAAGTAAAATAAATACAAATGTTATTTAGGATATAGAGACAGGTAGGCAATGTGCAAGCCAAAAGTCCTTCCATTCGGGGTTAGGATGTGCCAGAAGAAAGCAAAAGGCCAAAAACAACAATCCAGACAAAGCTGGCTTAAGGGTCTTCCTGATGGCCAGCCAGGGACAAGTGTGTCTCCTGATTGCCAATCCAAGACGTGTGAAGGAGCCCGTGTTCACAAGTGGAGGCCAACAGAAAGTGAAACCAAAACAGAGAGGCCACAAAGGAAAGTGGGAGACAGTCAGGCAGGCCACGCGAAAAGAGAAGTCGTGCTTACAAGACAAATACGGAGGACGGTGGCAATAAAAAGGGCTTACTGGCGAATGTCTGAGGTAGATCCGCATGACACGGAATCATTTTTATCAGCAAATCCAGGAGGTGCGACGCGGGTGCAGTTAGTACCATCACGTCAGCGGATAAGGTGGCAATAACACGGCTGGGTGGCTTGCTTATCACACGTCTGACATTTGTCTTCTTCTAAGCACTTTTGCCTTCTTTCTTGTGCTCCTCGTTCAAAACATATACACTGTGTGTATATATATATATATATATATATATATATATATATATATATATATATATATATATATATATATATATGTATGAAAATGAAAGTACTTTCTATTTGTTGACACATCACATCGTTACCATGACGACTCATTTGTTCTTCTACTTGCTGTCAATCATTTCTAGTGATGAACCAGCGTTAGCGGCACTGCTACGTCATCAAGCTAACTAGCTTAGCACTTAGCTGCAAGCATGCTAACGCTGTTTTTATTGTTTTTAATCTTGTTGTCACTCTTTTTTTTAAATAACTGCATTGAATTGATTAAATGAGATTACATTGTTTTAGATTAGAGCTAAATATATTTAAGTAAATTAGATAAATTTAACATTATGCTGGAGTTTTTATTTTATTTTAAATTAGATTAGATTGGATTGGGAAAAAATAAATGTTAATATTTAAAATATTTTATAAATAACATGAATAAATCAAATTAATTATGTATTCATTTATTTTATTTACTCATTTTATTTACATATTTATTTATTTTATATTTTATTATTGTTAGCATATTTTATTATATTATTATAATAGTACTAGTATTAGTTGCATTATTTACATTGTTATATTCAACACTTTCATTAATGTCTTTAATTACAATAGTCACATGTTAATTATATTAATCACTTTACCAACATTAATTTTAATAATAACATTAATTACTTTATGTAACATTAATTACTTGATGTAAATGATCATAAATGATCTTAATTATCACTGAGTGATACCTACAGTGGTACATATATACAGTGGGGAAGGGATTCATACAGACTTGTTCCTGGGTGGATCTCGTATATATATATATATATATATATATATATATATATATATATATATATATATATACCGTAATTTCCGGACTATAAGCCGCACCTGACTATAAGCCGCACCAGCTAAATTTAGGGGGAAATACAGATTGCTCCATATATAAGCCGCACCCGACTATAAGCCGCAGGGTTTTGATGTGTAATTAGCGTAGTATATAGTGTAATTAGCGTAGTATATAGGGGTTCCTGCTACCACGGAGGGGATTGTCGGGACAGAGATGACTGTTTGGGAACGCAAAGCATCCCATTTATTAACAATAAATCTTTCAATCATTCAATCAAACTTTCACATCTTTGACATGGCGAACAGCATTCGTGCAGAGTACAAATAATACAACACTGCAAAGTAATACAAAGTGCTCGCCTGTACGTTATCAAAATAACCAGCCTACCGGTATATGAAAAGTCAGTCTTTAATCATTGTGTCATCGTCTTCCTCCTGCGTACTAAAACCACCGAAATCCTCTTCGTCGGTGTCGGAGAAGAACAGGCCGTATATAAGCCGCACCCTTGTATAAGCCGCAGGGACCAGAACGAGGGGAAAAAGTAGCGGCTTATAGTCCGGAAATTACGGTATATATATATATATATATATATATATATATATATATATATATATATATATATATATATATATATATATTTGTGTATATATATATGTGTATATACTGTATATATATGTGTATATATATATGCATATATATATATATGTGTGTGTGTGTGTTCCACTGTAGGTATCACTTAGTAGTGTAAGTAGTGTAAATAAAGAAGTAATTATAGGTAATGTCATTAACAGTGTTAATGTAACTAATGCAAGTAATACTTTGTAACTAATGTATATTTATACATTTATGCACATACAGTATATACAATACATATATAACATATGTATACAGTATACATATATATTTACTATATATGTGTATATATATATATGTGTGTGTGTATGTATATATGTATACATGCATATGTATGTATACATATACATACACAGGTATGTATATGTATACATACATATGTACAGTATATATGTATGTATATATATATGCATGTATATGTATGTATATGTATGTATATATATGTATGTATGTATGTATATTTATATATATATTTATATTTATATATATATATATATATATATATATATATATATATATATATATATATATATATATATATATATATATATATACATATGCAGTCAGTCCTTGTGTGTAAAGGAGATGATGCAGCAAACATTTCGTACATTTTGCTGTGTTTGACCTTTAACTGTACAACATAACGACCTTTCATCCTCCCGCCACCTTGCCTTCTGGTCACTCAAGGTCACGGCGAGCGACCAAGACGGGCCGGTCAACAGCCTGGTGCGTTACTCCATCGTGAGCGGCGACCCTCTGCGACAGTTTGCCATCCACCCTCGCAGCGGAGAGATCAGCGTCTGTGCCGGACTGGATCGAGAGGAGGTGTGTGTGTGTCATCACAGCATATCATAGCAGTCCCATGTACATGTGTAAATAATCGTGTGTGTGTGTGTGTGTGTGTGTGTGTGTGTGTGTGTGTGTGTGTGTGTGTGTGTGTGTGTGTGTGTGTGTGTGTGTGTGTGTGTGTGTGTGTGTGTGTGTGTGTGTGTGTGTGTGTGTGTGTGTGTGTGTGCGTGCGCAGCGTCCTCATTACTCTCTGACGGTGCAGGCGGCCGATGAAGGTCAGCCTCCTCTCTCCTCCGCAGTTGTGGTGTCTGTCACCATCAACGACGTCAACGACAACCCACCCCTCTTCTCACCTGTGGAACACAGTCTGCACTTAAAGGTGACCATTGTGTCCATTATATTTACTATTTATTTATTATTATTATTATTTATATATATTTATTATATTCTTTGTGTCCGTTATATTTCATATTTATTTATTATTGTTATTATTATTTATTTATTATATATGTTTATTATATTCTTTGTGTCCATTATATTTCATATTTATTTATTATTATAATTATTATTTATTTATTATATATGTTTATTATATTCTTTGTGTCCATTATATTTAATATGTATTTATTATTATTATTATAATTTATTATACATATTTATTATATTCATTGTGTCCATTATATTTCATATTTAGAGCTGTGACTCTTTGGTCACCTGACGCTCACATCACCTTTTCCTGGTGTGACCATTCCATTCACACCAATTCTCACATTTTATTATTTGGCAGAACAATTATAGTGGATTGTTTTCAAAGCAGTTAACATGTTAGAAAACACCTTTTAGTTGCCAGGAGATGACCTAAAAATATATATTTTTAAATTAATTATTATTGAAGAAAAAAAATAATTTATAATAATATTAATATTAATATTAAAAAATAAATAATAATACTAAATATATATATATATAAATATATATATATATATGTGCGTGTGTCTATATGTGTGTTGTGTGTGTATATAAATATATATATATATATGTATGTGCGTGTGTGTATATGTGTATATATATATATATATGCGTATATGTATGTATATGTGTATATATATATATTATGTGTGTGTGTGTGTGTGTACGTGTATATATATATATATATATATATATATATATATATATATATATATATATATATATATATATATATATATATATATGTGTCTGCTATTGAACTTTGACCTGACTGCATCAAGTTCTTGTGTTGTGTTTGTGCCGCAGGAAGACGAGTCGGTGGGTAGTGGCGTCCTCCAGCTGGTGGTGACGGACAAGGACACACCCAGGAATGGACCCCCCTTCTCCTTCCACATCGTCAGCGGCGACGAGGACCGCCGCTTCCACGTGGACCAGGGGGGCCTGCTGTCGCTGGCGGCCCCCCTCAGGAGGAAGACCCGAGCTCAGCACCAACTTAAGATCCAGGTGAGGCAGTTTGCAGTAATATCAGCTTCAGATTTCCTCTCCACATTCACCTGCCACTCCGCCGCTTTTATTTCATGAAAAAGGAAAACTTTTTGTCGCTTCTCACTTTCTTCATCACATGTGATTCCATGACGTGTATACGTGCTGTAATCCCAGCCTGGAGACGAGGGCTCGACCGTAGGGCTGAAAACTGTATCACGATACAAACATTTTTACTGGTCGATATCCATAATTATTGAGCGGTATAGTTCGGTTGGTAGAGTGGCCTTGCCAGCAACTTGAGTGTTCCAGGTTCGATCCCCGCTTACGCCATCCTAGTCACTGCCGTTGTGTCCTTGGGCAAGACACTTTACCCACCTGCTCCCAGTGCCACCCACACTGCTTTAAATGTAACTTACATATTGGGTTCCACTATGTAAAAGCGCTTTGAGTCATTAGAGAAAAAGCGCTATATAAATATAATTCACAATTCACATATATTTTATGACCTATGAAAAAAACCGACCTGGGGCCTCGTGTATTAAGAGTTGCGTGGATTTCCTACTAAAAAAACAGACAAACGTTCAAATCCAGAAAACTACGTACGTGATAAAATATTAAGATGTATCAATGTCTGCATTAAACACTTAATAATAACCGTTTAAAGTGAAGGTACACAAATTAGAGTAATGTGACTCAAGAAAAAGGAAAAACAGTCAATATTCAAATAATTACTTAAGAACAACAACATAAGAACATAAAATAATAATTTAACAATGTCTGCTCTTGACTGATGGGATGGTTGTATCTTTCAGCACATGACTTGTGCTCCCCTTTTGGCTACTGAAGTCAGCGTTATTTTCACTCCTAGATTAAAAAGAAAAAATGTACCCCGCCTTCCGTCCGAATGCAGCTGAGATAGGCTCCAGCATCTCCCAACACCCCAAAAGGGACAAACGGTAGAAAATGGATGGTTGAAAACAAGCACCTTGTCACGTCGTTTTAGCGAAGTTGTTAAGTTAAGAGTCAGTAAATCCACTCATTCAGACAGCTGGGATTTGTAGTTCCTAGGGATTTCTGACTTTCCAACTTTTTCAAACTCGATGGCGAATAATCAGCAGCGGCAGCAACCCTTTTTTTACACTGAATTTTTTTACATTTAATTTTTATACACTCAATTTATTTACACTTAATTTTTATACACTGAATTTAGTTACACACACGTTTTTTACACTGAATTTTTTTACATTTAATTTTTATACACTCAATTTATTTACACTTAATTTTTATACACTGAATTTGGTTACACACACGTTTTTTACACTGAATTTTTTTACATTTAATTTTTATACACTCAATTTATTTACACTTAATTTTTAAACACTGAATTTAGTTACACACACGTTTTTTACACTGAATTTTTATATCCTGATTTTTTTTACATTGAATTTGTATACACTGAATTTATTTACACAGAATTTTTACACCCTGATTTTTTTTTACACTGAATTTATTTACACTGAATTTTTTTACACTGAATTTTTATAGACTAAATTTTTTTACACTGAATCTTTATACATTGAATTATTTACACTGAATTTTTTTTTTACAGTGAAATTTTATAATCTGAATTTAGTATCACTATTTTTTTACACTGAATTTTTGTACACAAGTTTTTTCACGCTGAATTTTTTTTACACTGAATTTTTTTCAAAGAAATTGTCAACATAATTTGATGTAAAAAAAACTTCAGTTGACAAAACTCAAAGGCCCAAGATTGAGTTGGATGAATTGAGTGTAAAAAAAGCAAAGTTTAGTAGTGACGACTGACGGTGAAAGATGGCTGTGTGTTCCAAGACACTAACAAAGATGGCTGTGTGTTCCAAGACACTAACAAAGATGGCTGTGTGTTCCAAGACACTAACAAAGATGGCTGTGTGTTCCAAACACTAAGAAAGATGGCTGTGTGTTCCAGGTGACGGACAGTGGTCACCCTCCCCTCTCGTCCATCTGCGTGGTCACCATCAAGGTCAGCGAGCAGAGCAAGTACCCCCCCTCCGTCCTCCCCCTGGAGGTCTTCATCACCACCACCGGGGAGATCTTTGCTCACCGCCTGATCGGCCGGCTCCACGCCTCGGACCAGGACCCGCAGGACACGCTGGCCTACGGGCTGGTCTCCCAGGACCCGGCCGAGCCGCGCTTCTCCGTGGACCCCCTGGAGGGTAAAATCTGGGCGGAAGAAGACCTGCGGGAGGGTTCCTACTCGCTCAACGTCAGCGTGACGGACGGCAGGTTCAGCGTCTGGACCGGGGTCAAAGTTCACGTGTGGGCGGCCACTCAGAGGGCGCTGGACTCGGGCCTGACCCTGCAGCTGGCTGAGGTCTCTCCGGAGGTGTTTCTGGGCGATTACTGGAGGGGTCTTCAGCGCAGCCTGGGTCTAGGTCTGGGTTTGGTCAGGCAAGACCTTCACCTGGCCAGCCTGCAGGTGCCGCCTCACACCCAGGTTCTGGAGGTTCTGCTCATCTGGAGGCCTCAGAGTGGACTCATCCGGCCTCTCCCGACCAACAAACTAGCAGGTGATCCTCGCCGACTCCAGAACTGAACTGAGCCCGAAGCATGACCAGAAACCTTTCAATGTGTCATGTGACCTCGCTCAGGCGTCCTGTCGGACATCGAAGACTCTCTGGGCCTGAGCGTTCTCAAGGTGAGCCACAACGGCTGTCTGGGCAGCGGGTGTCCGCCGCGGGGCTGCAGGAACGCCGTACACCTGGCGGGAGACGCCGTGACCCAATTCAGCACCGCCAGGGTGGCCTACATCACGCCAAGGCACAGCTGGGAGAGCGTCTGCCCCTGTAACGGTAAGGAATGCTTTTTGCTTCCATGTGAAGACCCGATAAGTCTAACAGGGCAGTAAAACGGCTGATCAAACAAAACAAAAGTCATCGTCATTGGTGAATTTACTGAGGAATTGAGGGTGCGGCTTATATATGGAGCAATCTGTATTTTCCCCTAAATTTAGCTGGTGCGGCTTATAGTCCGGAAATTACGGTGTATATATATATGTATATATTTGTGTGTATATACATATATGTATGTATATATATATACAGTATATATATGTATGTACATATATATATATATAAATATATGCTGATCAAACAAAACAAAAGTCATCGTCATTGGTGAATTTACTGAGGAATTTGTGAAATATTGCCAAACTAAGTTAATAATACTAACACAGACACTCGTAAACGTGTTAGCATATTAGCTAATGCTGACAACGCTAGCTTCATTCATTACGTTAGCACATAGAAATATGCGTGAAAACACTCCGACAGACATCACACATGGGACACTTTAGTAAGTAAGAATTGTTGTAGTTATATTGTAAAACTTACAAACGATGAACGAAGAATCCATGCGAGTAGAAACGCTATGGAAAGTTTGACGTCCGGTTTAAGGCCTTCAAACAGGAAGTACATAGTCAATCTGCGATACCTGCAGTGAGCGAATTTGTCCAGAAGATGGCGCCTTAGCACAAACAATAACACACTTTTCTAGTCCTCCGCTCGGGTGGAATGAAAACAAGTCAACACAAAACATTATGGGCATTACCAAAAAAAAAAAGGAAATTAGCCGCACCATTTGATAAGCCGCAGGGTTCAAAGTGCAGGAAACAAGTAACGGTGCTCCTGAGTTAAAGTTGCAGATCAATTTGAATTTATTTTAATTTAATATGTTTTTTGTTTTTTTGGGATTGTGAAATGTTCATAAATTGAATATTTGTTTTTAATTTCAGGCAAACTAATGCACTAAATCTTTTCTGTTACAGACTAAAAACAATGTTAATAAAGTTATTCTGTGTCATAAGTTGATCTATATTTCTTTATCTTAATTTCAATAACGAACACCATGAATTGATTAACGTGGACCCCGACTTAAACAAGTTGAAAACTTATTCGAGTGTTACCATTTAGTTGTCAATTGTACGGAATATGTACTGTACTGTGCAATCTACTAATAAAAGTTTCAATCAATCAATCAAAAACACAAAGCTATGCAGAGGTGTACTTATAACAATTTTATCGACAAATGATAATGTTTATAACCGTGGGGGGGAGTCGCGTAATGTTTTCCACCTCCCAGGGGGGCGATAACAAACAATAATTGAGCACCATTGCTTTAATGCTTCAGTCAGACGCAGGATTCTCACAGGAATTCACCCAGACCCACTATAGTAATGCTGAGCCAATCAGTGGCCACGATACTGAACTCTGCGGTCTCATCTCGTGGCAAATGCCACAGTATTTAAGTTGTTGGTTCATTTGGACATTTATATGCATTTATAGGCCAAAATATGTAGAATATAGGCAACAATATGTAGAATATAGGCAACAATATGTAGAATATAGGCAAAAATATGTAGAATATAGGCAAAAATATGTAGAATATAGGCAACAATATGTAGAATATAGGCAAAAATATGTAGAATATAGGCAACAATATGTAGAATATAGGCAAAAATATGTAGAATATAGGCAACAATATGTAGAATATAGGCAAACATATGTAGAATATAGGCAACAATATGTAGAATATAGGCAAAAATATGTAGAATATAGGCAAAAATATGTAGAATATAGGCAAAAATATGTAGAATATAGGCAACAATATGTAGAATATAGGCAAAAATATGTAGAATATAGGCAACAATATGTAGAATATAGGCAACAATATGTAGAATATAGGCAACAATATGTAGAATATAGGCAACAATATGTAGAATATAGGCAACAATATGTAGAATATAGGCAAAAATATGTAGAATATAGGCAAAAATATGTAGAATATAGGCAACAATATGTAGAATATAGGCAACAATATGTAGAATATAGCCCAAAAACCATTGAAATAATGTGGCAAAGATTGAAGACACAAACGCGGAGGCGAGAAGACTGTTTACATTCTTTTCATTCCACTCTGCTGTTTTTATTTGGCGACAATTAAAGCTGCGTCCTCCTACCTGACGAGCGGACGTTGGCGTGAAGGCGCTTGGCCGCGCCACATGATTATCCTGCTGATTTGCGTGGGCGTTCCTGCGAGGATTAGCAGAATCAAATCATTATCCGCTTGTTTGGGAATTTCTTTGGCCTGAAATGCGTTTGGTCTTAGGAGACTGCAGCGGGCTGATAAGACGCTGCAGTGAAGCGTCTGTCTTTCATTTAACAAGCAGATGAAGTTTGGACCTCTGGAACCTTCTTTCATTTCAAAAATCCAATTAGATAAAACTATTTTGTGTTTTTTCTTCATTACCTTATCTTCATCCTGACATTTCCCTCCCTCCTCTTTGAGATGTGATGGACTAAAAAGTACTTTCAATTTGTTTTCCTCTGCCTTGTTTCCCGGACTATAGAAAACTTGGCTGTAAAAGTGACTAAACTTTGAGGGTCTAGCACTCCCGTGACCCCGTCACAAGGACAAGCGGTAGAAAATGGATGAATCGACGCTTTGAGCAATGAATGAAGAGTCCATACAAGTAGAAACGCGACAGACGGCTAGACCAGTGGTCCCCAGCCACCGGTACCAATCGTTCCGTGGACCGATTGGTACCGGGCCGCGGCTGCACAAGAAATAAAAAATAGAAAAATAATGTATTTTTTTATTTTTTATTATTTTATTTTTTTAAAAATTAAATCAACATAAAAAACACAATATATACATTATATATCAATATAAATCAATAAAGTCTGCAGGGATACAGTCCGTAAGCACACATGATTGTATTTTTTTGACAAAAAATAAATAAAAAAATACCATAACCAAACAACCCCCAATTGACTTTGTACATATGTACATATATATCTATATATATATACCGGACTATAAGCCGCTACTTTTTCCCTTCGTTCTGGTCCCTGCGGCTTATACAAGAGTGCGGCTTATTTACGGCCTGTTCTTCTCCGACACCGACGAAGAGGATTTCGGTGGTTTTAGTACGCAGGGGGAAGACGATGACACGATGATTAAAGACTGACTTTTCTGGCTGGTTATTTTGATAGCGTACATGCGAGCACTTTGTATTACTTTGCACCGTTGTATTATTTGTACTCTGCACGAATGCTGTTCGCCATGTCAAAGATGTGAAAGTTTGATTAAATGATTGAAAGATTTATAGTTAATAAATGGGACGCTTTGCGTTCCCAAACAGTCATCTCTGTCCCGACAATCCCCTCCGTGGTAGCAGGAACCCCTATATACTACGCTAATTACACATCAAAACCTTGCGGCTTATAGTCGGGTGCGGCTTATATATGGAGCAATCTGTATTTTCCCCTAAATTTAGCTGGTGCTGCTTATAGTCCGGAAATTACGGTGTATATATATGTATATATTTGTGTGTATATACATATATGTATGTATATATATATACAGTATATATATGTATGTACATATATATATATATATATATATATATATATATATATATATATATATATATAAATATATGTATATATATATATAATGATACATTTGATAATACATTTAATATATAATATAATATATATAATTTAAATGTAATAATAAAATAATATATATTTAATTAAAAAGAAAATTACATTAAAGCTGAAAATAAACGTCCCACTGGGAGGAGGCCCCGCGGCAGACCAAGGACCAGATGGGGGGATTACATCTCCTCTCTGGCCTGGGAACGCTTCGGGATTCCCCAGGAGGAAGTCGCAAATGTTGCTCTGGAGAGGGAAGTCTGGGGGTCTTTGCTGGAGCTGCTGTCCCCGCGACCCGATTCCGGATAAGCGGTTGAAGATGGATGGATGGATGAAAATAAAATTAAAAAGAATAAGATGAAATTAATAAAAACTAATACAATAGAAAATAAAATGAATAAATAAAAATAAGATTAATCAAAAAACTACACTAAAAAAACACAATCAACTTGAAATAATAATAATGTAACAAACTTGTAATATTATTAAATATAAATACATATATTTATGTATATAATAATACATTTAATATATGATATAAAATATTTAATTTAAATGTAATAATAAAATAATATATATATTTAATTTAAAAAAAATTACATTAAAGCTGAAAATAAAATTTAAAAAATAAGATGAAATTAATAAAAACGAATAATACAATAGAAAATAAAGTGAATAAATAAAAGTAAGATTAATCAAAAAAACTACAATAAAAAAAATAAACCAAAACACAATCAACTTTAAAAAAAATTAAATGAATGTAAGCAACATCAGGACAAGTTTTGTTTCTCCACCACTGAAACTCACTAAAGCTTGTGCCTATAATAAGTACATTTTATATTTACAACAGCCTATCTAAGTCTCTACTTTACATGCATAAACATCTTGCACATCCTCAGAACAATTATTCATTTGAGACATTTCAATCCAGAAGCTTCAAAAGGTCCATTTTGTCTCCGATTAGAAGTCACCTTCTGCAGCCAATGGATTGTTCCTCCTTCTTTTGCTTCCACTTTCTGTACCTCCTGCGGTGTCATGCGTCACGCATCTGAGATCAGACGCCACCTTCACGGCGTTGTCGTCTCGGCTCTCATGAACTCAAGATGGAGCGTTTGAGCAAAGACTTCAGATGTTGACTCGATGTCCTCAGTCTCATCTCGTCAGGGACGTGTCCGTTCTGGTTTGGTCACAATTATCATCAACAACTTGGTGTGTGGTGTCCTTTCAGAGTCGGCGCTGAGGTTCAGAGAGCGGGCCTACCTCAGGTACCTCCACGGGATGGATGAGGAGCAGCAGCACTTCAGACTCTCCCTGAGGTTCAGAACCTTCCAGGAAGAAGGTCTGCTCATGTTGGCCAACGGCACAGACTGGGGAAGCTTGCAGGTGAGCATCTTACTGACTGAAGACTGGGCCAAGGTTCTTGCTGGGCCAGGGTGGACAGCTTTCTCAGATGGTTGATCAATCTCTAAGCAGGTTTACTCCAGAGTTGTCCAAACTACAGCCCGCCAGACCTCACAAGTCTAATAAGTAATCTGTCTCGCAGCTTCATTTTACATTTTTTGCCAGCCTAATTGCTGCAAACTTGCCGCCATCTTGAGGACAACGTCCATAAATTTGAGTGTGTACCGCATGGCATTTACCTATATGACCCAATCCAAACATGGCACAAATTAACCAACGCAAAAAGTCCACAAAGACGGTCACACGTAACACAACCTGCTCACTGAACTTGATGGTTAATACAGAAAATGTCCAAGCACAACACATAATTCAAAATGACACCCCTTTAAAAACCCTGCAATGCATGATGGGGAAAATGCAAAACACTCTCTCCACACTTGTCCATGTTTGGCACATTTTAGCTGCTCGATATTTCTGATTGATTACAAAACTTTAAGGAGGTCGTCATGGAAGTAAACAACGTAGGTGTCCAACTTTTACATACTCTTAATATCCAATTATATTGATTATATATATATATATATATATATATATATATATATATATATATATATATATATATATATATATATATATATATATGTGTATATGTGTATATATATATATATATATGTGTATATGTGTATATATATGTATGTGTATATATATGTGTATATATGTATGTGTATATATATGTGTATGTATATATATGTGTATGTATATATACATATATATATATGTGTATATGTGTATATATATGTGTATATATGTATGTGTATATATATGTGTATGTATATATATGTGTATGTATATATACATATATATATATATATATATATGTGGAACATTTGTTTGGTGGAACATTTGGTGCAACAGTTTGTTATGTATATATATATATATATATATATATATATATATATATATATATATATATATATATATATATATGTGTGTATATGTGTATATATATGTGTATATATGTGTATGTATATATACATATATATATACATATATATATATATGTGTATATATGTATGTGTATATATATGTGTATGTATATATATGTGTATGTATATATACATATATATATGTATATATATATATATATATATATATATATATATATATATATATATATATATATATATATATATATATATATATATATATATATATGTGGAACATTTGTTTGGTGGAACATTTGGTGCAACAGTTTGTTATGTGGAACATTTATTTGGTGGAACATTTGTTTGGTGGAACATTTGTTAGGTGGAACATTTGTTAGGTGGAACATTTGTTAGGTGGAACAGTTGTTAGGTGGAACATTTGTTTGGTGGAACATTTGTTTGGTGGAACATTTGTTAGGTGGAACATTTGTTTGGTGGAACATTTGTTTGGTGGAACATTTGTTAGGTGGAACATTTGTTTGGTGGAACATTTGTTTGGTGGAACATTTTGTTAGGTGGAACATTTGTTTGGTGGAACATTTGTTAGGTGGAACATTTGTTAGGTGGAACATTTGTTTGGTGGAACATTTTGTTAGGTGGAACATTTGTTTGGTGGAACATTTGTTTGGTGGAACATTTGTTAGGTGGAACATTTGTTAGGTGGAACATTTGTTTGGTGGAACATTTGTTAGGTGGAACATTTGTTAGGTGGAACATTTGTTAGGTGGAACATTTGTTTGGTGGAACATTTTGTTAGGTGGAACATTTGTTTGGTGGAACATTTGTTAGGTGGAACATTTGTTAGGTGGAATATTTTTTGGTAAGACATTTGTTAGGTGGAACATTTGTTTGGTGGAACATTTGTTAGGTGGAACATTTTGTTAGGTGGAACATTTGTTAGGTGGAACATTTGTTTGGTGGAACATTTGTTAGGTGGAACATTTGTTTGGTGGAACATTTGTTAGGTGGAACATTTGTTTGGTGGAACATTTGTTAGGTGGAACATTTGTTTGGTGGAACATTTGTTAGGTGGAACATTTGTTAGGTGGAACATTTGTCAAGTGGAACATTTGTCAAGTGGAACATTTGTTAGGTGGAACATTTGTTTTTGGAACATTTGTCAAGTGGAACATTTTGTTAGGTGGAACATTTGTCAAGTGGAACATTTGTCAAGTGGAACATTTGTCAAGTGGAACATTTGTTAGGTGGAACATTTGTCAAGTGGAACATTTGTCTGGTGGAACATTTGTTAGGTGGAACATTTTGTTAGGTGGAACATTTGTCAAGTGGAACATTTGTTTGGTGGAACATTTGTTAGGGGGAACATTTGTTTGGTGGAACATTTGTTAGGTGGAACATTTGTTAGGTGGAACAGTTGTTAGGTGGAACATTTGTTTGGTGGAACATTTGTTTGGTGGAACATTTGTTAGGTGGAACATTTGTTTGGTGGAACATTTGTTTGGTGGAACATTTGTTAGGTGGAACATTTGTTTGGTGGAACATTTGTTTGGTGGAACATTTTGTTAGGTGGAACATTTGTTTGGTGGAACATTTGTTAGGTGGAACATTTGTTAGGTGGAACATTTGTTAGGTGGAACATTTGTTTGGTGGAACATTTTGTTAGGTGGAACATTTGTTTGGTGGAACATTTGTTTGGTGGAACATTTGTTAGGTGGAACATTTGTTAGGTGGAACATTTGTTTGGTGGAACATTTGTTAGGTGGAACATTTGTTAGGTGGAACATTTGTTAGGTGGAACATTTGTTTGGTGGAACATTTTGTTCGGTGGAACATTTGTTTGGTGGAACATTTGTTAGGTGGAACATTTGTTAGGTGGAACATTTGTTAGGTGGAATATTTTTTGGTAAGACATTTGTTAGGTGGAACATTTGTTTGGTGGAACATTTGTTAGGTGGAACATTTGTTTGGTGGAACATTTGTTAGGTGGAACATTTGTTAGGTGGAACATTTGTTTGGTGGAACATTTGTTAGGTGGAACATTTGTTTGGTGGAACATTTGTTAGGTGGAACATTTGTTTGGTGGAACATTTGTTAGGTGGAACATTTGTTAGGTGGAACATTTGTCAAGTGGAACATTTGTCAAGTGGAACATTTGTTAGGTGGAACATTTGTTTGTGGAACATTTGTCAAGTGGAACATTTTGTTAGGTGGAACATTTGTCAAGTGGAACATTTGTCTGGTGGAACATTTGTTAGGTGGAACATTTTGTTAGGTGGAACATTTTTCAAGTGGAACATTTGTTTGGTGGAACATTTGTTAGGGGGAACATTTGTTTCACCTAACAAATGTTTTCATTTCATTTTTCATCCAGTCTTACCTAAAACTAACTCCAACTTCCTTCCTTTGATATCAGTCCAGATCAGCGCCAGCGTTCACAAGATGGCGATTTTACTGCGTCGGTTAGCGTTCAAGCGGCGCCCGTTAGCGTGAGCCGGAGAACGACTCGCGGCGCTTTGATTGCGTCCAGCTGTGCGAGTTAATGTTCACTCTCGCTCTCGGATCGCCGGCGTGCATGCTAATGCGGGACGGCGCTCCTCCCCCGCTGACACGTTTTATTACCAGCCACAACCAAACCAGCGTGTGCACTCACTGATGCTTTTATCACTGAGCAGCAGTTAGCAAGTGTGTGTGTGTGTGTGTGTGTGTGTGTGTGTGTGTGTGTGTGTGTGTGTGTGTGTGTGTGTGTGTGTGTGTGTGTGTGTGTGTGTGTGTGTGTGTGTGTGTGTGTGTGTGTGTGTGTGTGTGTGTGTGTGTGTGGGAAAGACAAGCATACAAGTGTAGTCGTAGCATATCAGAAAGCAGCAGGAAGCTCCCAAAAAGTGCCGTGGCGCTCGGTTCCGATGATTTCCGAAGGACCGAGGCGGTGGAGCTTTTGGCCTCGCCGGATTTCGCCTCGTAAAGAACATAATGTCATGGCTGTCTTGAGTTTCCAATCTGGGCGGCGTGGCGTAGTGGGTAGAGCAACCGTGCCAGAAACCTGAGGGTTGCAGGTTCGCTCCCCGCCTCTTACCATCCAAAAATCGCTGCCGTTGTGTCCTTGGGCAGGACACTTCACCCTTTGCCCCCGGTGCCGCTCACACCGGTGAAATGAAGGATGAATGAATGGTAGGTGGTGGTCGGAGGGGCCGTAGGCGCAAACTGGCAGCCTCGCTTCCGTCAGTCTACCCCAGGGCAGCTGTGGCTACAAATGTAGCTTACCACCAACAGGTGTGAATGAATGATGGGTTCCCACTTCTCTGTGAGCGCTTTGAGTATCTAACAATAGAAAAAGCGCGATATAAATCTAATCCATTATTATTATCTGAAATATCAAGTGTCATTTTGGATTATGTGTTGTGCATGGACATTTTTTTTTAATATAACATCCACAAAGCTCAGTGAGCAGGTTGTGTTATGTTTGACCGTGTTGGTTGACTTTCCGTGTTGGTTTTTTTGCGCCATTAGTGGGAAAGGTTGTTTTTGGATGGGGCAATATGTAAAACTGCCGTGCCGTGTGCACTTCAAAGTGCAATTCATGGTCACTAATCTGCTTAGGTGGCGGCAATTGTACTGTCAGATATTTCAAATTGAGATTCCGTGTTAAACTCCTGACATCGCACGGCGGCGTGTCGCACCCGCAGATTGGACACCGCTGCTGTAAATCCTCCGAGCGATCCCTTTTTGAATCTATCTCTCCCAGCGGAGATGTCGCCCAGAGATTTAAAATAGATGACGAGGCTCGTCTTGTTCTGTTTGTTCAGCATCTTCCCCCGCGTATGAAAGACTCTCCTCAGGTCTAAGGAAGCGGCGGCGTGTCCGTAAGAATGAAGCCAGCATAAAACATCACAGGCCGGTCTAACAAGAGCCTGGCTATGCAGGCAGCGAGCTCATTACGCGGGAGGAGCGCTGAGTGTGCACAAACAGCGCCGAGGCGGAGGGAAACCGGCCGCCTCCGCGCCGAGCCGCTCCCCGGGGGGGCCACGTCACATTGTCAACACAAACACGTCGGCGTTTATCTCGCCCGCGCACGTCCGAGGTGCAATGTCAACGCCACGCCACTCTGACGGGAACGTGTCGGCGTGCGCTCATCGAATTTACGGAACCTTCATAGTCAGTAAGAGTGTTAACTAGTGCGCTAAATGCTATTAAAGTGCTCATAAAAAAGACTTTTATTGAGGTGGTTAGAATATAATAGAAAGTACTTTATTGATCCCTGGGGGAAATTCAGCACCACAGTTCGCTCACAATAGACAATAAACACTTAGGTATTTTTTACATGTGAATAATATAAATACAGTCTATTATACAGCATTATTCACATGTGAATAATATAAATACATTCTATTATACAGCATTATTCACATGTGAATAATATAAATACAGTCTATTATACAGCATTATTCACATGTGAATAATATAAATACAGTCTATTAAACAGCATTATTCACATGTGAATAATATAAATACAGTCTATTATACAGCATTATTCACATGTAAATAATATAAATACATTCTATTATACAGCATTATTCACATGTGAATAATATAAATACAGTCTATTATACAGCATTATTCACATGTGAATAATATAAATACATTCTATTATACATCATTATTCACATGTGAATAATATAAATACAGTCTATTATACAGCATTATTCACACGTGAATAATATAAATACAGTCTATTATACAGCATTATTCACATGTAAATAATATAAATACAGTCTATTATACAGCATTATTCACACGTGAATAATATAAATACAGTCTATTATACAGCATTATTCACATGTAAATAATATAAATACATTCTATTATACAGCATTATTCACATGTGAATAATATAAATACAGTCTATTAAACAGCATTATTCACATGTGAATAATATAAATACAGTCTATTATACATTTAAGTACAGTCAAAAAGGAACATATGCATTATACAGTCGTTGGGACGTGCATGACGCTGACAAAGATGAGAGAAACAAATCCTAAATAAAAGAAAATACAATCCTGTTTTAAACTAGATAAGGTGTGAACGCTCCAATGCTGAAGTTGAAGTGAAATGCTGACAGAATGTAACAATAGTTTGAATGTTGAAGAGCTGACGCTGAACTGAAATGCTAATGGAATGTAGGGTGAATGTAGAAATGGTTTGATTGTTGGAATGATTTGAACGTTGAAGAGTTTGAATTTACAGGAAAACGGGAATTTGGTTTGGAACTTGGGAAAGTGTTAGTTGGAATGTCCAGGATGAGAGCAATGTGTTGATGTTGGAATGGTTTGAATAGGTGGGAAAATGTGGGATTTGTGCAACTTGGAAAAATGTCCCATTCATTTCAATGGGAACTTCCTGGAAATTTGGGGAAAGCGTTTCTTTTTTTTAATGATTAGGAGCATGAATGACCTTAATGAGCTGAATTGGTTGGTGTTGGAATTGGTGAAATCGGGCAAGAAATGTTGAAGTAGTGAATGGTATTAGGGAATTTCGGGAAAATTGGGAATGTTTTTTAACTCGGAAAAAAGGTAGTGTGAATTTCCAGAATGTGTCGAAGGTGGAATGTGTTGATGGGAATTGTGGAAGTTTGAAGAATGTCCCATTCATTTCAATGGGAGTTTCGTGAAAAGCGAGAATTTTTTGGAAAAATTGAGAAATGTTTAAGTAGTAACATGTTGAATTGAGAAATAGTATTACAGAATTCCTGGAATTTCTGGAAAACCGGGAATTTTTCTAGTTTAAAAAAAAACACTTTTTTTTTTTTGTCCTGATTAAGAGGAATGTTTTGACGGCGGAACAGATATATAGTGCGTAAAAAAATGTAGAAGGAGTAGTCGCCAGAAAAAAGGGTACAAATAGGGCTTTGGAAAAGCAGGAATTCTGGAAAATCCTGGAGTTTTTTTTTACTTGAAAAAAAGGAATTTTGAATTTCTAGAATGGTGGAATGTGTTGAAGGTGGAATGGTTTGTATAGGTTGAAAAATGTGGAAATGGTGGAAATTTGAAAAATGGCCAATTCATTTTGAATGGGAAAAATATCCCAGAAAAGCTGGAATTCTGGGAAATCTGGGAATTTTTGGAATTTGTCAAGGGAAAGTCTGCGATTCCCGAATAGGCTGAACAGTTTGAAGTTTGAATCGGGTGAGAAATGTGGAAGGTAGAGCGTGCCAAAATCTGGAGAAGAAGAAGAAGAATAAGTTGAAGTTGAATAATAATAATAAATAGATGAATTTTGGTGTATAAAACCATCTGTGAGAATGTTTGGAGCATTCACACAATAAATACAGTCCTCGATTCAACTTGACATGTCTAACATTTGGCCCAAATTTTCCTTGACAACATATTGACCTACGAATTATTGCCGATCAACGATATTATTGCAGTGATTTTTATGAGACCAAAGTAACCATTGATGTAATGATACATAATAATAATAATAATAATGCATGTCAATTGTATTTCTCCTGTATTTTAACTAGGGCTGCAACTAACGATTGATTTGATCATCGATTAATCTGTCGATTATTACTTCGATTAATCGATTAACAATCGGATAAAAGAGACAAACTACATTTCTATCCTTTCCAGTATTTTATTGGAAAAACCAGCATACTGGCACCATGTTGTGGACATTGGAGGGGCAGCATACACCAACAATAACACAGAAATGTAACTCATCAGAACTGAATCAGATATTGTACACGTTTCTGTTGTGAATAATAAAGGATTCATTTTAGGCTGCCTCTAAATAATAGCATGAAATATTCCAGCACCTTCATAACGTTTAGTTATACTAAAGCGTCACTCAAATCTAAATATATTTATATAGCTTTATCGGCCCGGCTACATTGATCCATTATGAAACCAACCTGAGATATTTCTGTCCGTTACGTTTATTTCCAAATTGGTAACCGTGCGTTTTCTCTCTCAAAACGGAGTCAAATGTGCCGGAGACACATTATCAGCCCCGCATTGCAACAAAGGCAGAACTTTAACGTTACTCACAAAAAAGCTGAACTCATGAATGCTTGTTGCCACTATGGATTTAAAAAGTTACGTACTGTGAGTTCCTCCCTTCATCCATGGCTCCAACATGTTTCTTCTTCAGGTGCTTCTGAAGCAATGTTGTACTTCCGTGCCGTTTTGCAAGATACGGTCTTCTTTGAAGTCTTTAAAGTGAAGTGTTCCCACACTTTTGACGACTTAGGTCGTACACTTTTCTCCATTGAAGCAATAACCTCAAGATGTTTCTCCGCTAAACTATCGGTAGTGTTTTCCTGCGCCATTTTTCGAATTTTTCCAGCAAAGGAGACGGCGTCGTCACGTGAGCTGCACATGACACATCATTGGCTAGCTTACGCCACCTCATGAGACGTAGCCTCAGTGCCGCGCTGGCGCTGTTTTGTACTGTTTTTGTACTTATTTTGATTGTAGTTTCTCAGCTGTTTGTAAATGTTGCAGTTTATAAATAAAGGTTTATAAAAAAAAAACAACAACAAAAAAATAAACAAAACAAAAAAATAACAACAAAAAAAAAAGCATAGTTCCAACGAATCGATGACTAAATTAATCGCCAACTATTTTGGTAATCGATTTTAATCGATTTAATCAATTAGTTGTTGCAGCCCTAATTTTAACATTGGTATTAGAATGAAAACCTTTAAATCTGCGAGCTAAATAAAACATTTGTCTGTCAGCAAAATGTTGAACTTGAATACAAATCACAACCAAAAGCAATGAAATATCTTAAGGAGGTGATTAGGGCTCAAATATACACAATCATAACAACAAATAAAACAGCTAAATAAAGTATTGACAAACAAAGTTGCACTTCAATATTGAACATGTGGGCAGAGGTGGAGTTGTACTTGACTGAAGTGAGCGTCAAGTGCAAAGTAACAATGTAAACACTACACTTTAAACACTTATACGCAAATATAGTGTTGTCCCCATACCAATAGTTTGGTACTGGTACCAAAATGTATCTCGGTACTTTTCTAAATAAAGGGGACCACAAAAAAATTTCATTATTGTCTTTATTGTAACAAAAAATGTTAGGGTACATGAAACATATGTTTATTATTGCAATTTAGTCCTTAAATAAAATAGACAACTTGTCTTTTAGTAGTAAGTGAACAAACAAAGACTCCTAATTAGTCTGCTGACGTATGCAGTAACATATTGTGTCATTTATACACCTATTATTTTGTACACATTAAGAGGGACAAACTGTAAAAATTTATTATTAATCTACTTGTTCATTTCACTGTTAATATCTGCTTATTTTCTGTTTTAACATGTTTTATCTACACTTCTGTTAAAATGTAATAATCACTTATTCTTCTCTTCTTTGATACTTGACATTAGTTTTGGATGATACCACACATTTAGGTATGGATCTGATACCAAGTAGTTACAGGATCATACATTGGTCATATTCAAAGTCCTCATGTGTCCAGGGACATATTTACTGACTTTATAAACATAATAAAAAAAAATTTAAAAAAGGAAAAAACATTTTGTGACGATAAAAAATATCGATGTAATCATAGTAGTATCGACTAGATACGCTATTGTACTTGATATCAGTACAGTGGATGTCATGTATAGATCCACCGATGGCATTTGTTTACATTCAGGAACTATATTTGTGTTAGCGGTGACGCCGGTGAGCTATTGTATCCTCCTACGGTGTGTAGTGAAGCATGTTTAGCTATTCCTTATCCACCAGTGATAATGATACTTGTGAGAAACTTGCTTTGTTTGTCACCATGGAGGCCAGGATTAGTGATTTAGAAGTAGCTAAAACACTGTATTTATATATATATATATTAAATACCAGATGTTTTCCATAGGTCATATATATATATATATATATATATTTACTGTATTTTTATATATATATCATATACCAGATGTTTTCTATAGGTCATATAATTATCAACAATTATCGATATCGACCGATGCAAAACCCTGATATCGTGATACAGTTTTTAGCCTGGTCTCTCATCACTCACACGATGATGAAGCATGAAGATTTCCACCAGCTCTCAACCATCAACTATAATCAGGTGAAGCAGACATGACTAAAATGTGTTTACAAGTCCCTTCCTGGGTATTAACCTGCAAATTGGGTGTGACAGTCGCCGTGTTTACCTAACGGTCGTTCCGGTTGGAACGTGGCCACGTCCCCAGCAGCAGTCCATACCTGCAGGCACACCTCATAGCTGCAGAAAGATTGCTGTCATTTGACAAAGCAATCAATGCGACATGAAAATAAGGTCCAGATGTGACAGAGATGTGAGCGGCACAACACGTGTCAACACACCACAAGATGAGTTCCTGGAATCAATCACGCTTTAGTAAGCTTCAGCCTGTACGAGCTGCACTTTCATGAGAGTCCATTCACAAGGGCTGCTGCCTCATTAGCATATGGGAGGGCTTCCGCCTGTCCATATAAGGGCGTGAGGCAGCAGGCGGATGCCGACACATTTATGTAAGTTAGTAGCGTCACAAAAGGTTGTGCGTGGGTGTGCAAACATAATTACTTGAACAAACCCTCATCATAGTAAACCTCAGTGATACGGAAGCATGGATAACATTATCAACTACAATTTGCATTTCTGGTAGGAAGTGTGTGTGAATGCCCAATGGGTGCGACCCGCCCATACCTGGGAGTGGAACTGAAATGCTTGAATGTCCAGGTTGAGTGGAGTGTGTGGATGTTGGAACGCTTCACATCGGATGAGAAATGTGGGATATGCTGTAGATCAGGGGTGGGCAATTAATTTTTACCGGGGGCCGCATGAGCTACCCGAGCACTGCTGGAGGGCCACATCGACAATATTTCAATTAAATTTTGCTCAATATTATTTTTGATGTATACCGTAAGATAAATAATAATAATAATAATAATTAATAATAATAGTAATACTTCAACATAGTGTGTGTAACAGCATTCCATGACTAATATAAATAAATTAACATTAATAATAAATGACAGTAAAATAGGCACACGTATGACTGAGGAGTCATAGTGTAACTTTGTGTGGTGTTTGAGTTGTCCGACTTTTTGTGTGGCCATAAACGCACCAGTGGTTTAGTGCTATGCGTGTTGGTGACAGATGACAAGTTGCTTTTGGCCTGGTTTGTACGGCAGAAAATGACTAGTTTTTCGAGATAGAAGTGTTTTACTCATGTTTTTGGTGTGGTTATGTCCGAATATAAACAGTTTTGCTCAATAAAGTGATCGATATAATTCCTGTCCTCGAAGCATCTCGATAGACGTTACAATAATTGAACGGTGTTCAATTGAACGGTGTTGACGAACACCGTTAGGGCCGCTTGTTGTCACTGTCACTCAAAGTTGCATTGCAAAATTCCATAGAATAAATATGTTTATTTTGTTTAGAATTCAGATGGGATTTGATTCGGCGCACGGCATATACACGCTTGAGCAGTGCGCAATTGCGCAGGCGCGCACCTCAGAGGGAACGTTGCTTTGCAGTCCATGTCTTGTTGAAAACACGCCATTCCTCATCAACTTTTCTCTTTTTAGCGTCTCGGGTGTAAACCGTGCATCACTTGTCGCTGCATGTGCACCTTCACTCGCAGGTTACACACGGACACACGCCCATAAATAATACTTTTCAAAATAAAAGCAGCACAGTTGTATTGCGCGCACGACATAGATGTTTTTTCAACTTTATTTTGTAATTGCAGCTGTTCACATTCACTCACAATCACGCATACGTCCACACGGAAGTAATACAAATAACGATTTTCAAAACAAAAGCAGCACCGTTGTATTGCACAGTCGACACAGATACTTTTTAAAATTAATTTTGTAATTCATAATTGGCCTCACGCGGGCCGGACAGGGACGCGGGGCGGATGCGGCCCGCGGGCCGCAGAATGCCCAGGTCTGCTGTAGATTGTATATTTCCCATTCATTGTCAAGGGGGACAAAATTACCAGAAATTCCAAGAAAACAGGTAATTTGGGGAAAGGGAAAACATGTTTTTGCGTTCAACATAAGTAGTATGGGTGAATGGTCGAAAGGTCGAAATCGGGTATAAAATGGCGCAACATTTTGAGAATTTAGGGCTTAAATTACCAGAAAACCAGGAATTTGGGGAAGGGGAAAACGTGTTTTTGCGTTTGACATGTGTGAAGAGTAGTGTGGGTGGATGGTTGAAAGGTTGCAAAATGTTGAGAATTTAGGGCTTAGTAGAACTATGAACATGTCCATTTTTTAAACGGGAGTTTCCTAAAAAATTTGGGAATTTTGGGAAAAACTGGAATTTTTTCAAAATATAGGTAATACCAAAACTGTCCTAGATGATATGAATGGGTTGGTGTCGGCATTTTTCAAAACAGTGGAAAAATGTTGACGTAGAAACAGTTTGAATTTTAATTGGTATATTGTTTGTGATTGTATATTTCCTATTCATTGTCAATGGGGAGAAAATTACCAGAAAAACCGGTAATTTGGGGAAAGGGAAAACGTGTTTTTGCGTTTGACATGTGTGAAGAGTAGTGTGGGTGGATGGTTGAAAGGTTGCAAAATGTTGAGAATTTAGGGCTTAGAAGAACTATGAACATGTCGGGACGGCGTGGCGAAGTTGGTAGAGTGGCTGTGTCAGCAATCGGAGTGTTGCTGGTTACTGGGGTTCAATCCCCACCTTCTACCTTCCTAGTCACGTCCGTTGTGTCCTTGGGCAAGACACTTCACCCTTTGCCTCTGATGGCTGCTGGTTAGCGCCTTGCATGGCAGCTCCCGCCATCAGTGTATGAATGGGTGAATGTGGAAATAGTGTCAAAGCGCTTTGAGTACCTTGAAGGTAGAAAAGCGCTATACAAGTATAACCCATTTATCATTTATATGTCCATTTTTTAAACGGGAGTTTCCTAGAAATTTGGGGATTTTGGGAAAAACTGGAATTTTTGAAAATATAGGTAATACCACAATTGTCCTAGATCATCATCATCATCATTTCTTTTTATTCCTTTCATGAAAATGCATATATACAAGCCATATACAGTTGACACTTTCGTTGTTTTTTTTGTTACTTATACATTTCCATGATCAGAAAGGAGCAGATGGAAGAATACTATTCTTATATTTATCTGCCCCCTTTTTAACACAAATTATTTAGATGACTTTATCACTGTTCCCTCCACCAACACCCGAACTCTAAAATACTTAAAATTTTCCTTTAAGCATTTTCAAAATGACACGTCCAATCAAAATCAAAAATCAGTTTGATATAATTACACTTGTCTCTCTGTGCAACTCTCCCTAAATTCAAAAATATTCTTGCAGCTTTTTAAGTCTTTCTTTAGAGAATTCTATGCTTTCACACCAGCAACAGACGAGCACATTTGCTTCAAATTTGTTCTCACTCTTGGATGTTTAAAATCATACGGCCTTCTGTGGTTCTCATCTTCAGACGTGAACACAAATAACTTTTGTAAGTCCTTCGGAAGAACTTTATTTCTAGCTTTGAACATCACTAATAGAGTATGCAATTCTACAATGTCTCCTAGTTTTAATAATCCTGACCCAATGAAGAGTGGATTTGTGTGGTCTCTATATCCTACTGTAAAAATTATACAAATTGCTCTTTTCTGTGCAAGAAATAAAGGCATTATGTTGCTGTGATATGTATTTCCCCATATTTCTGCACAATAATTGAAATAAGGTAGAATAATTGAGCAATATAACATTCTCATTGTGTTACACGGGAAACTGTATTTAACCTTGTTCAAAATAAATAAGCTTTTAGATAGATTATTTTTCACATGCAATATATGAGCTTTCCATGTCAACTTTTCATCTAAGATGACCCCAAGAAATCTGATTTCAGACACCTTCTCAGTTTTCACATTGTTTATGGATAAACTGACTTCTATCTTTCTTGTATTACTGAATACCATAAATGTAGTCTTATCCAAGTCTTTCAATGTTTTCATCACAATCACTTTGGCTTGTTCTGGTGGTCCGTTTGTCCGGATGAAAACTTTTCCATTCCTGGTCCAGGTCGATTAGATTTTGTTTTGCTTTTTGAGGATCCGGCCTGTCCAAGCAATTTCCGCATTTTTCTTTGTCAGGTACTCATTTAGATCAACTCCAGTGCCTTTAAGTTTTTTAGCTGCCTTCAGAATTTCCACCTTGTGCTTTCTATTTGCAAACTTGATGATGACTTTAGGCTTGTTTTTTTTGTCCTTACTTGGAAGAATGTGACATGCTGATATGTGCTGACTCTCCAGAGGAATATGTTTACTCTTCATGAAGCGTACCACTTGTTGCTCCAAGGTGTCAAGCTCCTCAGATGGTGCATCCTCACCATGCTGGTCATCAGGTGGGCCAGCAACCCGGGCATAACTCCGATGCCTGGTCTCCAGGCCGGTGACCACAAGGTCATCAGCTCTGGAATACTGTTCCAAGTCATCCACCCTTTGTTGTAGGAGCTCAATCCGTTCATTCTTGTGTTGGATGATAGCCTTTAGCTGCCTGAGCTCCTCCATGAGGCCTGTCAGTTTCCTCTGTTGTTCCACCACTTCACTGATTTCCCTTGACATAAAGTTTAGGGAATCTTTAATTCCCGCCATTTCAGCTGCTAACTTTGCGTTGGTAGTCATTGTTCTTCGAGCAATCCTGACTTTTGTTGGATGTCAGTGCATTTTGATGATTTTAGTGAATTTCATTAGGCCTTTCAGCAGAGAGAAACAGTTGCAGCCATCTTGCTCAAAAGCCAGATGATATGAATGGGTTGGTGTTGGCATTTTTCAAAACGGTTGAAAAACGTTGACGTAGAAACAGTTTAATTCGGAATTCCTGGAATTTCAGGAAAACCGGGATATTGTATGAAAAGAACAATGGCAGTTTTGTTGTATTAATTAAGAAAAATGTTTTGAAGATAGAATGGTCAAAAACGGTTGAAAAATGTAGACTGTGAAAACTTTCCAGGAGGAGGTGAAAATAGGGCTTCGGAAAACCGGGAATTCCTGGAATATTTTTTAACTTGGTAGTTTGATTGTCCATGGTGAGTGGAGAGTGTGGATGTTGGAACGGTTGAATCGGGTGAGAAATGTGGGATATGCTGTAGATTGTATATTTCCCATTCATGGTCAAGGGGGAGAAAATTACTAGAAATTCCAGGAAAACCGGTAATTTGGGGAAAGGGAAAACATGTTTTTGCGTTCAACATAAGTAGTATGGGTGAATGGTCGAAAGGTCGGAATCTGGTATAAAATGGCGCAAAATTTTGAGAATTTAGGGCTTAGTATAACTATGAATATGTCCATTTTTTAAATGGTAGTTTCCTAATAATTTGGGAATTTAGGGAAAAAAGAGAATTTAAAAAAAAATATAGGTAATACCACAGTTGTCTTAGATCAGCCGCATGCGGCTCTTTGACCACTCTGATGCGGCTCAGCTGCATACTTGCCGACCCTCCCGGTTTTCCCAGTATACTTAACGACCCCCCCGACTTTCCCAGGAGACTGCCTCTCCTAGGAATCTCCCAGGGCAAATATTATCCTATTTTCACTGTAATTACTTAATCAAGGGCGTGCCCTAATGGCACTGCATTACTTGTCCTCTAAAGCATTTACAAACAGCGTGCCAGCCCGGCCACATGTTATTTGTTGCTTTTACTTGCACACGTAGGCGACAGCAAGGCATACTTAGTCATCAGCCACACAGCTTACACTGACGGTAGCCTTATAAAACAACTTTAACACTGTTACGTTACAAATATGCGCCACACTGTGAACCCACACCAAAAAAGAATGACAAACACATTTCTGGAGAACATCCGCACCGTAACACAACACAACAAATACCCAGAATCCCATGCAGCCCTAACTCTTCCGGTCTACATTATACACACCCGCTACCACCAAACCCCCCCACACATCAACCCCCCTCCCCTCTCCGTGCGTCGGTTGAGCGGAAGAGTTAGGGCTGCATGGGATTCTGGGTATTTGTTGTGTTGTGTTGATGTTGTGTTACAGTGCAGATGTTCTCCAGAAATGTGTTTGTCATTCTTTTTTGGTGTGGGTTGAAAGTGTGGCGCATATTTGTAACGTAACAGTGTTAAAGTTGTTTTTGTACGGCTACCGTCAGTGTAAGCTGTGTGGCTGTTGAACTAGTACGCCTTGCTGGCACTTACGTGAGCAAGTAAAAGCCGCATTCAACATGTGGCCAAGCAGGTACGCTGTTTGGGCAGGCTGTAGAGGGCGCTAAAACCAGTGCCAGCACGTCCTGAAATTTGGGAGTCTCCCAGAAAATTGAGAGGGTTGGCAAGAAAGACGCTATCAAGCGCCATTCAATTAAAAGTCGCGGGCCGCACTAACATTACATTTCCATATTAAGATGCGTGCCGGTGCGTGTGTCAGAGACCCCTGGTTAACATAGCGCAAAGCAATTTAAGCTTTGTATGCGGTGTTGTTCATTTTAAATTATCAAAAAATTTTTGTGGCTCCCATTGTTTTCTTTAATTTGTGAAACTTTCCAAAATGGCTCTTTGAGTGGTAAAGGTTGCCGACCCCTGTCTTAGACGATATGACTAGGTTGGTGTTGGCATTTTTCCAAACGGTTGAAAAATGTTGAGGTAGAAACAGTTTGAATAGAGAATGGGTATTTCTTCATTCCTGGAATTTCAGGAAAAAAATGGAATTTGTATGAAAAGAAAAATGGTACTTTTAAGAAAAAAAGTCTGAAAGTGGAGTGGTTAAAAAACGGTTGAAAATTGTGGACTGTGAAAACTTTCGAGTTGTCGTGTGTTAGAAGTGAGTTTGCAGCCAAGAGAATAAAAAAGTCAAGTTTGTGCTTTAAGGACAAAAGAGTTGAAGGTCATGACGTCCTTGAGCAGGACTGAGGGAGCTCATCCATCTTCAACGTGTCTGATAAGATCTTATCTGTCTCCACTTTGCAAAGGAGCTCTCTTTAAAGAGTTTGGTATCGATTTTCAGCACTACTTCATCCTTCAGTATCGATGGATTCATTAGCAACTTTATCTTTTGTAATCTTTTTACAACCGTATCCTTCAGTCATGTTTACTTATCAACAACTTTGTACTTCAGTATCAATTTACTTATCAACCTTTTCTTTAGTATCGTTTTATTTATTACAGCTTCATCCTTCAGTATCGATTTATTCATTAACAACTTTATCGTTTGACAACAACTTGATCTTCAATATAATTTTATGTATCAACAACTTGATCTTTGATATCATTTCATGTATCAACAACTTTATCTGCGATATCATTTTATGTATCAACAATTTGTTTTTTGATATAATTTTATGTGTCAACAAATTGATCTTTAATATAATTATATGTATCAACAATTGTATCTTTAGTGTAATTTTATGTAAACTTGATCTTTATTATAATTTTATGTATCAACAACTTGATCTTTGTTGATAAACAATTGTTGATACATATAATTATATTAAAGATAAAGTTGTTGATATTATAATTTTATGTATCAACAACTTGATCTTTAATATAATTATATGTATCAACAATTGTATCTTTAGTGTAATTTTATGTAAACTTGATCCTTACGTAAAATTATAATAAGGATCAAGTTTACATAAAATTACACTAAAGATACAATTGTTGATATCTATAATTATATTAAAGATCAAGTTGTTGATACATGAAATGATATCAAAGTGAAGTTGTTGATACATTGGATGATATCAAAGATCAAGTTGTTGATACATAAAATTATATTGAATATCATCAAGTTGTTGATAAATGAAATGATATCAAAGATCAAGTTGTTAATACATGAAATTATATCAAAGATCAAGTTGTTGAAACATAAAATTATAATATCAACAACTTGATCTTTAATATAATTATATGTATCAACAATTGTTTATCAACAAAGATCAAGTTGTTGATACATAAAATTATAATATCAACAACTTGATCTTTAATATAATTATATGTATCAACAATTGTATCTTTAGTGTAATTTTATGTAAACTTGATCCTTATTATAATTTTATGTATCAACAACGTGATCTTCGATATCATTTAATGTATCAATAACTTGATAATTGATATCATTTTATGTATCAACAACTTGATCTTTGATATAATTTCATGTATTAACAACTTGATCTTTGATATCATTTGATGTATCAACAACTTGATGATATTCAATATAATTTTATGTATCAACAACTTGATCTTTGATATCGTTCAATGTATCAACAACTTCACTTTGATATCATTTAATGTATCAACAATTTGATCTTTGATATCAATTCATGTATCAACAACTCGATCTTTGAAATCATTTTATGTAACCAGTTGATTTTCGATAACATTTAATGTATCAACAACTTATTTTCGATATCAACAATTTGATCTTTGGTATCATTTCATGTATCAACTAAATTTTCGATATCATTTAATGTATCAACAACTTATTTTCGATATCAACAATTTGATCTTTGATATCATTTCATGTATCAACAACTCAATCTTTGATATCATTTCATGTATCAACAACTCGATCTTCCTTCCAGGTGAGCGGCGGCCATCTTCACTTTGTCTTCAGCTGTGGCGTGCTGGCTCCCGGCAGCTTGGCGTTGAGGTCACATGACGTGTCAGACGGTGGATGGCACCATGCCCTGCTGGAGGCCCAACACACGTCCTTGAAGCTGACCTTGGACCGGCAGCCGCCAGTGACCGCCAAGGTGGCGTCGCCGTGCCGCATGATGCGTCCCCACGGCGCTCTGCTCTTCGCCGCCGACCCTCACGACTCCGCCCCCGGGGGTCGCCACCAGCCATTCCACGGCTGCATGGAGCAGCTGGAGGTGAACGGGGAGCCAATCGGAGTGGGCGATGCATCAGAGTGGGCGGGGCCTGGCAGGAGGCGGGTGTTCGGGGTCTACGAGTGCTGCGGCGGGAGCGGCGTGTGCGACGACAGGTCCTGCCAAAATGGCGGCACCTGCCAGGAAGACGCTAGCGGAGGTGAGCGACTCAAACACGTCACATGACCACAGCCGTCACTCATAACAGCAGTCAAGTTTACTCAAACACGTCACATGACCACAGCCGTCACTCATAACAGCAGTCAAGTGTACTCAAACACATCACATGACCACAGCTGTCACTCATAACAGCAGTCAAGTGTACTCAAACACGTCACATGACCACAGTTGTCACTCATAACAGCAGTCAAGTGTACTCAAACACGTCACATGACCACAACTGTCATTCATAACAGCAGTCAAGTGTACTCAAACACGTCACATGACCACAGCCGTCACTCATAACAGCAGTCAAGTTTACTCAAACACGTCACATGACCACACACGTCACATGACCACAGCCGTCACTCATAACAGCAGTCAAGTGTACTCAAACACATCACATGACCACAGCTGTCACTCATAACAGCAGTCAAGTGTACTCAAACACGTCACATGACCACAGCTGTCACTCATAACAGCAGTCAAGTGTACTCAAACACGTCACATGACCACAGCTGTCATTCATAACAGCAGTCAAGTGTACTCAAACACGTCACATGACCACAGCCGTCACTCATAACAGCAGTCAAGTGTACTCAAACACATCACATGACCACAGCTGTCACTCATAACAGCAGTCAAGTGTACTCAAACACATCACATGACCACAACTGTCACTCATAACAGCAGTCAAGTGTACTCAAACACGTCACATGACCACAGCTGTCACTCATAACAGCAGTCAAGTGTACTCAAACACGTCACATGACCACAGCTGTCACTCATAACAGCAGTCAAGTGTACTCAAACACGTCACATGACCACAACTGTCACTCATAACAGCAGTCAAGTGTACTCAAACACGTCACATGACCACAGCTGTCACTCATAACAGCAGTCAAGTGTACTCAACACGTCACATGACCACAACTATCACTCATAACAGCAGTCAAGTGTACTCAACACGTCACATGACCACAACTGTCACTCATAACAGCAGTCAAGTGTACTCAAACACGTCACATGACCACAGCTGTCACTCATAACAGCAGTCAAGTGTACTCAAACACGTCACATGACCACAGCTGTCACTCATAACAGCAGTCACGTGTACTCAAACACGTCACATGACCACAGCTGTCATTCATACCAGCAGTCAAGTGTACTCAAACACGTCACATGACCACAACTGTCACTCATAACAGCAGTCAAGTGTACTCAAACACGTCACATGACCACAGCTGTCACTCATAACAGCAGTCAAGTGTACTCAAACACATCACATGACCACAGCTGTCACTCATAACAGCAGTCAAGTGTACTCAAACACGTCACATGACCACAACTGTCACTCATAACAGCAGTCAAGTGTACTCAAACACGTCACATGACCACAACTTTCACTCATAACAGCAGTCAAGTGTACTCAAACACGTCACATGACCACAGCTGTCATTCATAACAGCAGTCAAGTGTACTCAAACACGTCACATGACCACAACTGTCACTCATAACAGCAGTCAAGTGTACTCAAACACGTCACATGACCACAGCTGTCACTCATAACAGCAGTCAAGTGTACTCAAACACATCACATGACCACAGCTGTCACTCATAACAGCAGTCAAGTGTACTCAAACACATCACATGACCACAGCTGTCACTCATAACAGCAGTCAAGTGTACTCAAACACGTCACATGACCACAACTGTCACTCATAACAGCAGTCAAGTGTACTCAAACACGTCACATGACCACAACTGTCACTCATAACAGCAGTCAAGTGTACTCAAACACGTCACATGGCCACAGCTGTCATTCATAACAGCAGTCAAGTGTACTCAAACACGTCACATGACCACAACTGTCACTCATAACAGCAGTCAAGTGTACTCAAACACGTCACATGACCACAGCTGTCACTCATAACAGCAGTTAAGTGTACTCAAACACATCACATGACCACAGCTCTCACTCATAACAGCAGTCAAGTGTACTCAAACACGTCACATGACCACAACTGTCACTCATAACAGCAGTCAAGTGTACTCAAACACGTCACATGACCACAACTGTCACTCATAACAGCAGTCAAGTGTACTCAAACACGTCACATGACCACAACTGTCACTCATAACAGCAGTCAAGTGTACTCAAACACGTCACATGACCACAGCTGTCACTCATAACAGCAGTCAAGTGTACTCAAACACGTCACATGACCACAACTGTCACTCATAACAGCAGTCAAGTGTACTCAAACACGTCACATGACCACAACTGTCACTCATAACAGCAGTCAAGTGAGGGAAGGGAATCGAACCCAAGTACACAATGTTGGACCGAGCGGTTGTCATGACAACGTAGCGTCCAAGTACGAGACTCCTTCTTTGGCTTTTGGCGCGGTGCCTTCCTCAGCAGTGGTTGGCAGCGTGCGGCTCGCAGCAAGGTGGTTAGCACTAATTGACTTGTGTTTGCCAATCATGTCCTGAAGGAGGAGCTACACCACCTGCACCTTTAGCACTAATTGACTTGTGTTTGCCAATCATGTCCTGAAGGAGGAGCTACACCACCTGCACCTTTAGCACTAATTGACTTGTGTTTGCCAATCATGTCCTGAAGGAGGAGCTACACCACCTGCACCTTTAGCACTAATTGACTTGTGTTTGCCAATCATGTCCTGAAGGAGGAGCTACACCACCTGCACCTTTAGCACTAATTGACTTGTGTTTGCCAATCATGTCCTGAAGGAGGAGCTACACCACCTGCACCTTTAGCACTAATTGACTTGTGTTTGCCAATCATGTCCTGAAGGAGGAGCTACACCACCTGCACCTTTAGCACTAATTGACTTGTGTTTGCCAATCATGTCCACCTGCACCTATCAACAACCTCCTGAGGGGGCGCCACTGAGCTCACTACTAACTCTTCAAACTGTCAGTGATGCAGCGTTACATGCTAATGCTAATGTTGGCTGCCATTAAATAATATGGCAGTCCACAATTAAATAAAGTGGCGGGCCAGAGTAAAAAATCACGTTAAAAAGAAGTGGCTGACCACATAAATTACATGCTGGGCCACGGTAAAATTATGGGGCCACTTTAAATGATGTGGGAGACCACATACAATGATGTGGTGTGCCAAGATATGTGGTGGTCTATGATAAATAATGTGGTGAACCATAAAAATATGAAATGGCAGCACAATAAAATGATGTATTGGGCCACTATTAATACATGAGGTTACTATTAATACATGTGGCCACTATTAATACATGAGGCTACTATTAATACATGAGGCCACTATTAATACATGAGGCCACTATTAATACATGAGGCCACTATTAATACATGAGGACCCAGGCAACTAGTACTGGTCTGTTATGGCTGCTCATCAAGTACACACACACACATATTAGTAGTATTTATTACTATTATACCATATTAGTAGTATTTATTACTATTATACAATATTAGTATTTATTACTATTATACAATATTAGTAGTATTTATTACTATTATACCATATTAGTAGCATTTATTACTATTATACAATATTAGTAGTATTTATTACTATTATACCATATTAGTAGCATTTATTACTATTATACAATATTAGTAGTATTTATTACTATTATACCATATTAGTAGTATTTATTACTATTATACAATATTAGTAGTATTTATTACTATTATACAATATTAGTAGTATTTATTTATATTATACCATATTAGTAGTATTTATTACTATTATACAATATTAGTAGCATTTATTACTATTATACAATATTAGTAGTATTTATTACTATTATACAATATTAGTATTTATTACTATTATACCATATTAGTAGTATTTATTACTATTATACAATATTAGTAGTATTTATTACGAGTATAGAATATTAGTAGTATTTATTACTATTATACAATATTAGTATTTATTACTATTATACAATATTAGTAGTATTTATTACCAGTAAACAATATTGGTAGTATTTATTACTATTACACAATATTAGTCGTGTTTATTACTATCACACAATATTAGTAGTATTTATTACTATTACACAATATTAGTAATATTTATTACTATTATAAAATAGTATTTATTACTATTATACAATATTAGTAGTATTTATTACTATTATACAATATTAGTAGTATTTGTTACTATTACGCAATATTAGTAGTATTACTATTGTACAATATTAGTAGTATTTATTACTAGTATACATTATTAGTAGTATTTATTACTATTACACAATATTAGTAGTATTTATTACTATTGTACAATATTAGTATTTATTACTATTACACAATATTAGTAGGGCTGCAACTAACGATTAATTTGATAATCGATTAATCTGTCGATTATTACTTCGATTAATCAATCAATCAATCAATGTTCATTTATATAGCCCTAAACCACAAGTGTCTCAAAGGGCTTAATAATCGGATAAAAGAGACAAACTACATTTTATTCTATCCAGTATTATATTGAAAAAAAACAGCATACTGGCACCATACTTATTTTTTGATTATTGTTTCTCAGCTGTTTGTAAATGTTGCAGTTTATAAATAAAGGTTTAGTAAAAAAAAAAAAAATTGTTTTTTTTATTTAAAAAAACCACCAAAAAAAACCTGCGCATAGCATAGATCCAACGAATCGATGACTAAATTAATCTGCAACTATTTTAATAATCGATTTAATCGATTAGTTGTTGCAGCCCTAAATATTAGTAGTATTTATTACAGTTATAAAATAATCTGTGACATTCCAGTTAGAGTTGAACCCAGCACGCAGAGACAGCAGACAAATCTGTCACGTGGTAAACACAACAAATGAAATATGACAAGAAGACAGACGTTAGATGAAATATTAAATAACTAAACTTCTCCTCCATCTTCATCTTCATGATCTTCTGATGATTGCGTTGCAGAGGCAGTCTGCGTGTGTGCGGGACTCTTCCAAGGCGTGCGCTGTGAGCGGCCCAGCGACCCGTGTGCGTCGCAGCCTTGCAGTCACGGCCGGGTGTGCGTGCCCAAGGACCAGGGCTACATGTGCAACTGCTCGCTGGAGCGCGCCGACGCAGGGTAAGCACACTTCTGTGTCCTGTCCAACAACACATCTTATCTTCACAAACACAACATTTCCAAGTGGACTCACTAGCGCCCCCTTGGAAAGTTAGTCAGAAATGATCACCTGAGTCACTAAAATGGCGGGAGACGTTCTTTGGAAAAAAGAGCCCGTTTTTAAACACAAACGTGGTTTCTCTCGCCCATTTTTGGTCAACATATATAATAATGTTTTTCAACCTTTTTTGAGCCAAGGCACATTTTTTGCGTTGAAAAAATTCTGAGGCACACCACTAGCAGAAATCCTTAAAAAATGAATAAAAAGTCGTTTACTTGAAATAGGGACATATACAGAAACATCTGAAACAGTTATCCAATGTATGCATCATAGTGTTTGTAGCCAAAGCTCATTTACAACACTTGT
Source organism: Entelurus aequoreus (assembly GCF_033978785.1). Taxonomy (NCBI): domain Eukaryota; kingdom Metazoa; phylum Chordata; class Actinopteri; order Syngnathiformes; family Syngnathidae; genus Entelurus; species Entelurus aequoreus. The sequence continues at coordinate 3,376,458 of NC_084758.1, forward strand.
CCCCAACAACAACAACACAGATATAACATCATTAAAAATAAGAAAATAAAAAGGATAAGGCAAAGAGGAGTTGATAATAATGATAATAGTAATAATACAGACAAAGTGCAGACTAGATCAAAACCAAAAATAATAATAATAACACAGACAAAGTGCAGACTAGATGAAAACCAATAATAATAATAATAATAACACAGACAAAGTGCAGACTAGATAAAAGCCAATAATAATAATAATAACACAGACAAAGTGCAGACTAGATAAAAGCCAATAATAATTATAATAATAACATGAGGCCCCATGCAACTAGTACTGGTCTGTTATGGCTGCTCATCAAGTACACACACACACATATTAGTAGTATTTATTACTATTATACAATATTAGTAGTATTTATTACTATTATAAAATATTAGTAATATTTATTACTATTATACAATATTAGTAGTATTTATTACTAGTATACAATATTAGTAGTATTTATTACTATTATAAAATATTAGTAATATTTATTACTATTATACAATATTAGTAGTATTTATTACTAGTATACAATATTAGTAGTATTTATTACTATTATAAAATATTAGTATTTATTACTATTATACAATATTAGTAGTATTTATTACTATTATACCATATTAGTAGTATTTATTACTATTATACAATATTAGTAGTATTTATTACTATTATACAATATTAGTAGTATTTATTACTAGTATACAATATTAGTAGTATTTATTACTATTATAAAATATTAGTATTTATTACTATTATACCATATTAGTAGTATTTATTACTATTATACCATATAAGTAGTATTTATTACTATTATACAATATTAGTAGTATTTATTACTAGTATACAATATTAGTAGTATTTATTACTATTATAAAATATTAGTATTTATTACTATTATACCATATTAGTAGTATTTATTACTATTATACAATATTAGTAGTATTTATTACTATTATACCATATTAGTAGTATTTATTACTATTATACAATATTAGTAGTATTTATTACTATTATACAATATTAGTAGTATTTTTTACTATTATACAATATTAGTAGTATTTATTACTAGTATAGAATATTAGTAGTATTTATTACTATTATACAATATTAGTATTTATTACTATTATACAATATTAGTAGTATTTAATTATTAATTAACAACACAGATCTAACATCATTAAAAATAAGAAAATAAAAAGAATAAGGCAAAGAGGAGTCGATAATAATGATAATAGTAATAATACAGACAAAGTGCAGACTAGATAAAAAAACAATAATAATAATAATAATACAGACAAAGTGCAAACTAGATAAAAGCCAAAAATAATAATAATAACACAGACAAAGTGCAGACTAGATAAAAGCCAATAATAATAATAACATGAGGCCCCAGGCAACTAGTACTGGTCTGACTAGATGGAAACCAATAATAATCCAGACAAAGTGCAGACTAGATGAAAACCAATAATAATAATAATAATACAGACAAAGTGCAGACTAGATAAAAGCCAATAATAATAATAATACAGACAAAGTGCAGACTAGATAAAAACCAATTAGTAAAAATGAGTAAAAACTAAACCTGGGAACATGATTGTTGCTCAACTAGCCACAATTGTGTTTGTGTTTTGAAAATGTACAAATGCAGGTATACTTTTCAAAGTGTCAGGTAGAGAGTTCCTTAGTTGTGCTCCTCTTATTGAAAAGGCAGTTTGGGCAAAAAGATGTTCTAGAGCAGGGGTGTCCAAAGTGCGGCCCGGGGGCCATTTGTAGCCCGCAGGTCATTTTTTAACGGCCCCACGGCACATTCTAAAAATACGATGAAAAAAAAATAAAAAACATAAAAGGTGGTATAAAAGAGCAAACAGGTTAAATGTAACAAGAAATTGTTGCATTATTTACTCTAATAACACAAAGATGCCATGCAGGCTGTTTCTTTCTTTAAAAAATAATAATGAATCAAAATCAATGTCATTATGAATTATTGACCTATTCAAGGCTCCAATTATGTCACATTAAATATTCCACTTTGAGATATTTTGGGGGGAAAAAATGTTGCATATTTTTTGGTTGCCATTTAAAAAACAAAGTTTTTTAAAGAAGGGCCTAAAACGAAAAAACAAAAACAACAATAAAACTTATAATTGACGGATAGATCTGAAGTTGAATCTTGAGACTATTGTGGTAAAAGTTAAAAAAAATGTTGGATTTATTTTTTTAAACTTTACTGACCCTTTTGGATCCCCAATCATTTTAGTGGGACTTTTTTTTTTTAAACTTTACTGACCCTTTTGGATCCCCAATCATTTTAGTGGGACTTTTTTTTTTTTTTTAAGTGTCATTGCTCAAAAAAATAATGAATTAAAATCAATGTTGTTATGAGTTATTGACCTTTTTAAGACTCCAATTATTATATAATCTCAAATATTCCACTTTAAACTTTTATTGGGGGAAAAAATTGCATATTTTGTGTGTTTTTTTTCATAAAAAAACATGGTTTTCCTTGACAAAAATGGCATACAACTTAAATCTTTAAAAGCGTTATATTGACAGATAGACCTCATGTTGATCTAGAGATTTAAACCTTGAATAATAATAATAATAATACTAAATAATGACACATTTGTAATATTTTTTTTGACCAAAACCTTTTGGGGTCCCCGGGATCAAGTCTGAGTGGAGGCCTAAATGGATATTTTTTATACATATATTGTATTGGTTTTTAAAATAAAAAATATCAAAATGGCCCCCGCTTGCTTTGATTTTTCAGTGTGCGGCCCTCAGTGGAAAAAGTTTGGACACCCCTGTTCTAGGGAATGGAACGCAACAGTTGCCTTTTGACGTTGCTCGGGTGGTAGATGTGCGACCACTTTGCAGTCTTGTAACCAGAGCCATTGGGGCTCATGACTCCAGCTTGATATGGACAGTGATATGGTGCCCCTGTGGTGGACAATAACCTTCACAAGTGACATGGTGCCCTTGTGGTGGGCAATAACCTTCACAAGCATCAAGGCTGAGCCTTTTGATGGTGTCTCTCAGCACGGGGAAGGACGTGACCGCCTGCGTCACGCACCCACCCCGAGGGCCCGTTGAACGCTTCATGCAGCTTTAATTCTGATTACGTATGACGTGATCCAAGGAGTTTGAAAGGAGCGCCAACAACAAAAAACACTCGGCTTACGTGTGAGGTTTTAGGAGTGAGAGTTCTGGTTCAGGCTCGAAATTCAAATCCAGTCAAAGCAAATTTTGCCATTATGGTCTGCACCTAATCACCACTGATGTCAAACTGACACGTTTAGTGTGTGTGTGTGTGTGTGTGTGTGTGTGTGTGTGTGTGTGTGTGTGTGTGTGTGTGTGTGTGTGTGTGTGTGTGTGTGTGTGTGTGTGTGTGTGTGTGTGTGTGTGTGTGTGTGTGTGTGTGTGTGTTTCTAGCCTTCTTGAGACATGAAGAAGGAAAAGTATCTTCCATATGCGGAGGTATGAACAAGTGATGACATAAATAGGAGGGATTTTTCACATTGACTGTGTGTCGCTTTTAAAAGTGCTCCCCCTCTGGTCAACATATGAAATAACAAGTGTGTGTAAGGAATTGAAATGCGCCCCTTTGGCCAAAATTAATTAAAAATAAATAAATAAATATGTATATAGAGACATACTGTAATAACTTGAAGTAAATAACGAAGATTAAAAAACAATTACAAACAAAAAATGTACTAAAAGCTTAACTTTTTCTCACAATGTGTCGACTTTTTTCTTATAAAATTTAGAACAATTTCTAATGTTCTTTCTGTTTCTGTAATATTGCAATATTTTCTCGTAAAATTAGTACTTTTTTTCATGTAAACTTGTTACTTTTTAATGCAAATTGGTGACATTTGTCATATAAAATTCCGACTTTTATCACAATATTGCCCATTTTTGTGTTGTTCTTGTAAAATAGTGACATTTATTGAGTAAAATGATGACTTTTGTCGTAATTTTGCCAAGTAAAATTCCGACTATTATAGTACTGCCAACATTTAAAAGTTTTCTTATAAAATTGTGACTTTTGTCGAGTAAAACGACGACTCTTTTCGTAAAATTGACTAAATGTTAAGCTTTTCTTGTAAAATGACTGTTTTAGAGTCAAATTCCAACTTTTATCATAATACTGCACAAATGTTCAGTTTTTCTTGTCAAATTTTGACTTGCGTTGAGTAAAATGACAATAATACTGCCAAAATTCTAAGTTTGTCTTGTGAAATTGTGACCTTTTTCTTGTGGAATTCCAACTCATTTTTCACAACAAGCTGTTTTATATTTGCATAGTATGTATATATTATTCATGTTGTAAATACACTTCTTTATATATCTAGAAAGGCTGGTCCTAAAGAGGGAGGCATTTTTCTCAGGTCTCAAGAAGGTAACACATACAAGAACGCGTGCGTGCGTGCGTGCGTGCGTGCGTGCGTGTGTGCGTGTGTGTGTGTGTGTGTGTGTGTGTGTGTGTGTGTGTGTGTGTGTGTGTGTGTGTGTGTGTGTGTGTGTGTGTGTGTGTGTGTGCGTGCGTGCGTGCGTGTGTGCGTGTGTGTGTGTGTGTGTGTGTGTGTGTGTGTGTGTGTGTGTGTGTGTGTGTGTGTGTGTGTGTGTGTGTGTGAGAGACGTGGTCAGAATGGAGACTGATGACTTTTCCCCTCCAGATCTTCTCCAAACTTGAACGCTGTGTTCCCGCCTCATAATCACTTCTCAGCGGCTCCTGACTCTCCCTCCGAGTCAGAAGTTGCGCCGGCCAATTTTTTTGGCCGTCTGAAATTGACCACTTTCTGGCTTGTTGAAGCGAGCGGAACATTTTGTCACCGACAAGATCTTCTCCAAAGTTTTCCCCAGTTGCAGAAAATCTCCATTTGACCTTCGTCGAGCCGTCCCAAGACTTTTGCATAGTGTAGTGGCACATGGCTCATTTGGGGCCCTGAGCAGAAATGTATTTTCAACCCCATTACACACTTTTTTCACACATTTTATTGATGTAAATAGAATTTTAATAATGTATTAAATCAAACTTTAAGTCAATGCATGTTTTGTACTAAAATACCTACAAGTCTTTCTGCTGCGCTAAAAACAGATAGTTTGTTTACATTTGAATTTAAATTAATTTGTGGGGAAGACCTCCTGATTTTTTTGTTGCTGTTGTTTAAAATATGAATTTTAACATAATTAAAACATAAATTTGCATTTTTTTCGCGGGTGGGTGGTATTTTTATCCCATTGTTTACAAGAGGCACAGTCAAAATGTCTGCCATCGTATTTATATCAGTGACGGAAAAAGGAAGGGGCTGGACTGTATGGCTTAAAAACTGTATCACGATATCAGTGTTGATATTTTGTGTGACCTTTGCAAAAAAAAAAAAAGGAAATATTTTATTTGAAATGTAACTTTGTCTGATTGTAATCCCTCAGCTATCAAGGCAGAAAGGAAACGTCAACACAAGCATAGAAAATACGTAATAATCTCTTAAAAATAAGGAATATGTAAGAAATGCTTAATTAAGTGTAAGAAAAAGTGTGACAATGTAAACATAGATAAACCTGAGAAGAACTATTTTCTGCAGGTTTAGTGCTCGGAAATAACGGCTGTGTAACATTAATTTTCCCTGCTATTCTTATTTAACTATGGAAAATAATTTTTGTTATGCAGTAATTATTTGAATATTATTATTATATTGGTCAATATCAATAATTATTGATATTTTTAATGACCCATGAGAAATAGGGATCAGTAGAAAAATATATTTTCTTTGAAATGTAACTTCCTCTGATTGTAATCCCTCAGCTATCAAGGCAGAAAGGAAATGTCAACACAAACATGGAAAACACTCAAACAATGTCAACAAAATAGTCAAATCACATTGAGCACTTAACTATAAGCTCTTAAAAATAAGGAATATGTAAGAAATGCTTAAAGGCCTACTGAAATTTATTTTTGTTATTTAAATGGGGATAGCAGATCCATTCTATGTGTCATACTTGATCATTTCGCGATATTGCCATATTTTTGCTGAAAGGATTTAGTAGAGAACATCAACGATAAAGTTGCAACTTTTGGTCGCTGATATAAAAAAAAAGCCTTGCCTGTACCGGAAGTAGCGTGACGTAGTCAGTTGTTCGCCTCCTCATATTTTCCTATTGTTTTCAATGCAGCTAGAGCGATTCGGACCGAGAAAGCGATGATTACCCCATTAATTTGAGCGAGGATGAAAGATTCGTGGATGAGGAACGTTAGAGTGACGGACTAGAATGCAGAATACATAGAGAAACCTGAGAAGAACTATTCTCTGCAGGTTTAGTGCTAGGAAATAACGGCCGTGTAACATTAATTTGCCCTGCAATTCTTATTTAACTATGGAAAATAATTTTTGTTACACAGTAATTATTTAAATATCATTATTATATTGGTCAATATCAATAATTATTGATATTTTAATGACCCATGAAAAATAGGGAGCAGGAGAAAAATATATTTTATTTGAAATGTAACTTCCTCTGATTGTAATCCCTCAGCTATCAAGGCAGAAAGGAAATGTCAACACAAACATGGAAAACACTCAAACAATGTTAACAAAATAGTCAAATCACATTGAACACTTAACTATAAGCTCTTAAAAATAAGGAATATGTAAGAAATGCTTAATTAAGTGTAAGAAAAAGTGTGAAAATGTAAACATAGAGAAACCTGAGAAGAACTATTCTCTGCAGGTTTAGTGCTCGGAAATAACGGCTGTGTAACATTAATTTGCCCTGCTATTCTTATTTAACTATGGAAAGGAATTTTTGTTATGCAGTAATTATTTAAATATTATGATTATATCGGTTGATGTCGGTAATTATTGAAATGTTTTGACCTAGGGAAAAATGTATTTGAAATGTAACTTCCTCTGATTGTAATCCCTCAGCTATCAAGGCAGAAAGGAAACGTCAACACAAGCATAGAAAACACTTAATAATCTCTTAAAAATAAGGAATATGTAAGAAAATAGTGCAAAGTGTAAAAATGTAAACATAGATAAACCTGAGAAGAACTATTTTCTGCAGGTTTAGTGCTAGGAAATAACGGCTGTGTAACATTAATTTGCCCTGCTATTCTTATTTAACTATGGAAAATAATTTTTGTTACACAGTAATTATTTAAATATCATTATTATATTGGTCAATATCAATAATTATTGATATTTTAATGACCCATGAAAAATAGGGAGCAGGAGAAAAATATATTTTATTTGAAATGTAACTTCCTCTGATTGTAATCCCTCAGCTATCAAGGCAGAAAGGAAATGTCAACACAAACATGGAAAACAAACAATGTAAACAACATAGTCAAATCACATTAAACACTTAAAAATAAGATGTAAGTAAAATGTACGAAATGCTTCATAAAGTGTGAAAACGTAAACATAGAGAAACCTGAGAAGAACTACTTTCTGCATGTTCAGTGGCAGGAAGTCACGGCTGTGCTCTAAAGGGTGAGCGCGGCTATTGGTGCGCCACATTGGTCTGACTACGGTCCCTTTGGAAAACATTTGGGTGACTTTTCCGCTTTAATCCAAGATATCTTCATTTTGACTTTCTCTTCTCACTCCTCGAATATTGGTTAGAAAATGCCCAAATGGTCAAGTCAAGGTCACAACCTGACATTGATTAAACATCATCAAAAAGCATGTTGTTTCAATGTTATGTTTGTGTTGCTCAAGGTCAGCACCTAATTGAACAAGTTGTCAAGGTTGTTTCAATGTCGTGTGCCTGCTGGGTGAGTAGTGATACAAAGTACTATCTTGCTAATATCCCGTCCCGTATCACCAGCCTGGTTTGTATGCACTCTCACGTGCACTCTCACGTGCACAAGCCTGGCAGGAATGCTTGATTTTCAGAGGTGATTGAAGGATGCGAGCGCACGCGTGTACACACTCATTTGCATGTCACACTCTGTGGAATAACACACTAGCAGCGGGAAGGGGAGGAGGCAGTGAAGTGAATTACACACACACTGTGACAACTGTGTGTGTGTGTGTGTGTGTGTGTGTGTGTGTGTGTGTGTGTGTGTGTGTGTGTGTGTGTGTGTGTGTGTGTGTGTGTGTGTGTGTGTGTGTGTGTGCTGGTAATTATTGCTCCATAAGTGTGTGTCACACTGAAGGTTCCCCACTGCTGTCACAGGGGGAAAATAAAGACATTCCCATATATATATTTTATAATATAATTTTTTGCACAAAACAATTTAGATTTGATTTACATATGTATGTATACTTTAATTTTCATTGAATATATATATAAATATATATATTGTTTTTTATCAAATGTTTTGCACAAAACATTTTATTTTTATTTCATTTACATATATGTATGTGTACATTTTTATTTTATTTAAATACGTATGTATACATACATACATACGCATGTATGTATGTATACATACAGTATATGTATATAAGTATATGTATGTATATATGTGCGTTCATATATGTATATATATATATATATATATACCCCTATGTATGTATATATAATATGTATGTATATGTATTTATATTTTATTGAGTTTTTTGCACAAAACCTTTTTATTTTATTTACATATATATGTGTATATTTTAATTTTATTCAAATATATAACATATATAAAACAGTTTTGTGCAAAAATAAAATGAAAAAACATATATACATACTCTTTATGTCTATATTTTCATATATTGTTTTTAATCATTTTTTCCACAAAACAATTTTTTATATACATGTAAATAATTGTATTTAAATATACATATATACACATATATATATATATATATATATATATATATATATATATATATATATATATATATATATATATATATATATATATATATATATATATACAGGGTATATATATATATGTATATAGGCATATGTATATATATTTATATATCTATAATTATGTGTGTGTGTATATATACATATACACACACACACATAATTATAGATATATAAATATATATACATAGGCAGGCAAGGCAAGGCAAGGCAACTTTATTTGTATAGCGCTTTTCATACACAAGGCAGACTCAAAGTGCTTCACAGACAACAAAGTGAAATGAAAGAAAATAAAAGCAAAATTAAAATGCAGACAATAAAAATAAAAACAGTGCAGACGTTAAAAGTTAAAAGATTAAAAGATTTAGCTGAAAGCTAAGGTGAACATAAAAGTCTTCAGTCTAGTTTTAAAAGTAGTGAGAGTTGGGGAGAGTCTGACATCTTCAGGAAGTTTATTCCAGCTATGTGTTGCATAGTGACTGAATGATGATCTCCCTTGATTTGACTTTACTCTTGGAACCGCTAACAGATTGGTCTCAGAAGATCTTAGTGATCTAGAGGGCGTATATAGTGGGAGCATATCAGTGATATACTTGGGCCCTAGACCATGTAGTGATTTATATGTGAGCAGGAGGATTTTGAAATCTATTCTCTGATGTACAGGGAGCCAATGTAAGGATTTAAGAATTGGTGTAATGTGCTCACATTTTTTGGTCTTTGTTAGAACTCTAGCAGCAGCGTTCTGAACAAGCTGTAGCTGCCTGACAGTTTTTTTGGGAAGACCTGCAAGGAGACCATTACAATAGTCTAGCCTACTGGTAATAAAGGCATGTACAAGTTTTTCTAAGTCTTGAGCTGACATGAGCCCTCTAAGTCTTTTTACATTTTTGAGGTGATAGTAGGCCGATTTTGTTACTGATTTGATGTGACTGTCGAAATGTAAATCAGAATCTAAAATAACCCCAAGATTTCTGGCTTTATTTGAGGTTTTCAGGGACAGTGATTGAAGGTGTTGGATGACTTTAAACCTTTCTTTTTTAGCACCAAAAACAATTATCTCAGTTTTATCTTCATTTAGTTGTAGGAAATTTTGGCACATCCAGTGTTTGACTTGCTCAATGCACTGGCACAGAAGATCTATGGGGCGATAGTCATTTGGTGATAGCGCTACATAGATTTGGGTGTCATCGGCATAGCAATGATGGTCAATGTTATTATTTTGCATGCATTACATATGCCTATATACATATATATATATACACGTATATATATATACACATATATACATATATATATATACACATATATATATATATACACACATATATATATATACACATATATACATATATATGTATATATATATATATATATATATATATATATATATATATATATATATATATATATATATATATATATATATATATATATCTCCTCCTCCATCACCTGGAGAGATTTACTGAAAAACATGACATATGTTTACTTTTACTTTTTCCTGTCCCTCAAGTTCATCTTTCATTGTAAAAGAAGAAAGAATGTTTACGTGCAGACATTATTTCTGTAAAATGATTGCTTGTTGTTCATTTCCTGTCCTCTACTTCCTGTTGCAGGTGTCATGTTGTTCATTTCCTGTCTTCTACTTCCTGTTGCAGGTGTCATGTTGTTCATTTCCTGTCTTCTACTTCCTGTTGCAGGTGTCATGTTGTTCATTTCCTGTCCTCTACTTCCTGTTGCAGGTGTCACAACCTGGTGGACGTCTGCTCTCCCAATCCATGTCCGGAAGGCTTCCAGTGCCAACTGTCACATGTTTCCTTCCACTGCGACCCTCTGCCTCAGGTGTCCCCCCTGCTGGGCTACATGGAGATCATGGAGGTGGGAGGCAGCGTGCTGGGACTGCTGCTGCTGGTCGCCATCTTTGTCTGCCTCAGGAAACGCTACCTGAGGCAGAAGAAGAAGAAGACTGTCTGCATGCAGGACTCCAACAGGTAACGCTTGCTTCTTTTTTGCTCTTAGAAGTTCCACCACTTTATATTATATATATATATATATATATATATATATATATATATATATATATATATACATATATATATATATATATATATATATATATATATATATACATTTATATTTATATACATACACAATATATCTGAAGTAAGGTTGCACTGTATTTTTTTAACCATAAATAATAATTATAAAGAGATATAAAATATATTTTTTATTATTCGTATAACACTTGTATTAATTCATAAAATGTAATGTATTGATATATCAATAAATATAAATACTAAATAATAAAGTAAATGTTTGTTGTACTAAATAATGTGTATATATTAGGGGTGTGGGAAAAAATCGATTCTCATTTTTAAAAAATCGATTTTTTTTTTGATTAAATTTTTTTTTTTTTTTAATTAATCAATCCAACAAAACAATACACAGCAGTACCATAACAATGCAATCCAATTCCAAAACCAAACCCGACCAAGCAACACTCAGAACTACAATAAACAGAGCAATTGAGACGAGACACAAACACCACACAGAACAAACCAAAAGTAGTGAAACAAAAATGAATATTATCAACAACAGTATCAATATTAGTTACAATTTCAACATAGCAGTGATTAAAAATCCCTCATTGACATTATCATTAGACATTTACTTTATGAGATGCGATGCAAGTGTAAGCCACTGTGACACTATTGTTCTTTTTTTTTATTTATTTTTTTTATTAATGTTTGTAATGATAATATAAATGAGGGATTTTTAATCACGGCTATGTTGAAATTGTTACTAATATTGATGCTGTTGTTGATAATATTCATTTTTGTCTCACTACTTTTGGTTTGTTCTGTGTCATGTTTGTGTCTCCTCTCAATTGCTCTGTTTATTGCTATTCTGAATGTTGCTGGGTCGGGTTTTGTTTTGAAATTGTATTGCATTATTATGGTATTGTTGTGTACTGTTTTCATTTTTTTTTTAAATTAAAAAAAAAAAATTAAAATTTTTTTAAAAAAATAAATAAAAAAAATTAAATAAAATTTAAAAAAAATCGTTTTTGAATCGAGAATCGTGTTGAATTGAAAAAAAAAAATCGATTCTGAATCGAATCGTGACCTCAAGAATCGATTTTGAATCGAATCATGGGACACCCAAAGATTCCCAGCCCTAGTATATATATATAAATATAAACGTTTTTATACATGAATGTATATATGTGTGTATATTCATATGCATAAATATATATGCATATATATTTAATAAATATTTTTTTAATCTTTAGTCCAACATTTTAATTTTATTATTTCGCATCTATATTTATTGATTTATTAAAAACCAAATAGTATAAATTATATGCTAAATATTATATGTATAAATAAAAAAAATTAATATGAATATATGTATATTTTTTATTTCTAAATAAATACAAATGAATAGACAAATTAAAAACACACTAACTTCCTGCTTCTCAAGACCAATACCAACATCGATAACACATTTACTCTCCATATATTATTTTTTAATCGTAGCATGGTTTGTGCACACCTGTCTTTGACATGGTTTGATGTGTTAAAGTGTGATGTTTTTTTGTCCCTTCTAATGCAAATATTTGATATTCAAGTATCTGACAAAAGTGAGTACAACCATGTTTTACTACAATACATCTTTTCCAGGGAGAATACTAGAAATTGAGCTTTAGAGAGGTCAGTGTACAGCTGGTGGACCAAGTGTCCTTTCTTCAGCGAAAAACAAAACAAATAAATTGTTATCACTGTTAAAAACATTGAATCAATTTGCATATGAAGCATATTTTGTTGAAATGCTGTACTTTTTTTCAGATCGAGGTTACAAAAACCACTGATTAATATTCATAATATTAAAATGTTCATTAAAAATGTGAAACATTGCAACTTTTGCCACAACTTTTGAAAATGCTGCCGCCAAATCAGACAACGGTAAAAGAAAAAACCCCCACAAAATCCTGGAGGGACAGTAGCTGCTGTCAACTTACACACACTGACTTCCTGTGCCGTGTAAAGTAAGCTCCAAAATAAAAGCATGGCAATACTAACATGAGTTATACCACAACAATTCACAAAATGCACACTTTTTTTTACAATTATATATTTTGTAAACAACCAGGAAAAAAACGTGAAAAAAATGAAGCTGAATAAAAATGCACAAATGTAGGAAAACATGACTAAAATACTTTATTACTTTATGTATCTGACATTCACAAGTCTGACTTCCTGTCTGGTCAAATGTTTTGTGTTGCAGTTCCTTCCCGTCCTGTTTGGCCAAGACCCTGAAAGATGGCGGCCGTGACGCCCCCCCCATGGAGCTGAACTCTATGGGCGTTCGCACCAACGACCTGGTCCCCTCGTCCAAGTCCCACTGCCCGGTGGTGTGCAGCGTGGCCCCCAACCTGCCCGTCAGACCCCCGTCCAGCTCGGACAACGACTCGGTCAAGAAGAACCACTGGGACATGGACTATGAAGGTGCGTGACCTCGCTTTTTCTGCGTCCAACTTTTCCTGTAAGTCGCTTTTCTACCCCACTTTTTGTATCGCGCTTTAACACATCGCTCGCGACCAACTAGTCCAGTTGCTTGCGCGTCGTTGGAAAAGTGAGAGCCCAAACAAAACACGTTGGTGAGTAAAACTGCACGGAACATTGATGGGGTTTCTCTTTTCGCCACACAGCAAGTTAGACTTCAGACAGGAAGCATCACTGGGTGTTAAAGGCCTACTGAAACCCACTACTACCGACCACGCAGTCTGATAGTTTATATATCAATGATGAAATCTTAACATTATAACACATGCCAATACGGCCGGGTTAACTTATAAAGTGACATTTTAAATTTGCCGCTAAACTTCCGGTTCGAAACGCCTCTGAGGATGACGTATGCGCGTGACGTAGCCCGACGAACACGGGTATGCCTTCCACATTGAAGCCGATATGAAAAAGCTCTGTTTTCATTTCATAATTCCACAGTATTCTGGACATCTGTGTTCGTGAATCTGTTTCAATCATGTTCATTGCATTATGGAGAAGGAAGCCAAGCAAGCAAAGAAGAAAGTTGTCGGTGCGAAATGGACGTATTTTTCGAACGTAGTCAGCCACAACAGTACACAGCCGGCGCTTCTTTGTTTACATTCCCGAAAGATGCAGTCAAGATGGAAGAACTCGGATAACAGAGACTCTAACCAGGAGGACTTTTGATTTGGATACACAGACGCCTGTAGAGAACTGGGACAACACAGACTCTTACCAGGATTACTTTGATTTGGATGACAAAGACGCAGACGTGCTACTGTGAGTATGCAGCTTTGGCTTTTTTTTGCGTATGTACGTAACTTTTTTAAAATATATAAGCTTTATGAACCTTGGGTTAGGTGAACGGTCTTTTGGGCTGAGTGATTGTGTGTGTTGATCATGTGTTTGAATTGTATTGGCGTGTTCTATGGAGCTAGGAGCTAGCAGAGGAGCTAGGAGCTAGCATAACACGTACCGTACCGTAAGTGCGCGTCACGTACGTAACTTTTTAAAAATATATAAGCTTTATGAACCTTGGGTTAGGTGAACGGTCTTTTGGGCTGAGTGATTGTGTGTGTTGATCGGGTGTTTGAATTGTATTGGCGTGTTCTATGGAGCTAGGAGCTAGCAGAGGAGCTAGGAGCTAGCATAACAAACACGCAGGTGTTATTATGCAGGATTAATTTGTGGCATATTAAATATAAGCCTGGTTGTGTTGTGGCTAATAGAGTATATATATGTCTTGTGTTTATTTACTGTTGTAGTCATTCCCAGCTGAATATCAGGTACCGTGAGTATGCAGCCTTGGCTGCTAAACATTCGATAACTTGACCGTATGTGCGCGTCACGTACGTAACTTTTTAAAAATATATAAGCTTTATGAACCTTGGGT